>NC_068360.1:29895597-30010390 GCF_020536995.1 Dreissena polymorpha | reverse complement strand
GAGAGAGAGAGAGAGAGAGAGAGACACACAGAGAGAGAGAGACAGAGAGAGAGATAGAGAGAGAGGGGAGAGATAGAGAGATTAGTTTAAACCTATTTATTTTAGCTCGATTGCGTCGAAAGCCTTAGGCTTATATAGACGCTCTCGAGTCCGTTTCCTGGGCCTAGAACCAGTACTTGGTGTCTTTGGAGGAGATCTAAAGAACGCTCCCACGGTGGGGATCGAACCCGTGACCTCCCGGTCGCAAGGCGGACACCATATCCATTACACCGAGGCGACCTTAGAGATAGAGATTAGCAGCGAAGCGTGCGTATACGAAGGCGCATTGTGTGGAATCGGTTTACTTATAATAGACATGTTTTAAATACATTGAAAATTGCCATTTTAAAAATGTGTGGCCTCCGGCATATTGGATTTCGGAAAAGATTGCCTAAGCAATATCGGGCCTTTAAGATATCACGCCATGAAATAATCGGCCTTAGGAGTCTTCGCAATATTAGGTAGACACTACATAACTTTGTTCACACGTATAAGGTGAAATGTCGAGCACATAACCAGTTTTCTTCTTTGACGGTTTTAATATGGGCTGTTTGTCACCAAAGAGTTATAATTTAACTTCAACGGTTACTTCCATACTTGATTGTCAAAGGTCGGAATAAAGTGTATTTTTGCGTATTTCATTTCCAATATAAACATTACTAAATGGACGTAAAGGCTGTTCAGTATTGTTTACATCAGAACCAGGCGATGCGTCGCGTTGATGACCCAATGTAGGAGCGATATCAATTTCAATTTTAAAAGTAGAATGTCTTATTATTTTCATTGAGTTCCACTTCTTAACTTTGGAAATAAGTTTTACATAATTTCAAATGGTTTTGTTTCACATTAGTATGGACATGCGCCATACACATGTAACATGTTTATCAGTTAAAGGCTGGGGTCAAACTTTTAATATCAAAGCTCTGTGAGTGGTTACTGTGTGTACGCTTATTATTGCAGTCCAAACCAATTTTGACTCTGACACTCCACCTGCAAAACTGTTTATCGCGGTATGTGGCGGTACTTTTCACCTAAAGTTATTGCCCTTATTGATGAAAAGTCTGTTCGTTGTTTACATTAAACGCATAAAGCTAGTTCATAGCAAAGTTCTGTTTAATTGTGAAAAATCGACCAAAAATCGCCTTCCTTTATAACTGATATTCGGGCGTCGAGAATTACACACTTCGATTTTGGGGTCATATTTGTGAAACTTTAAACTGTTTTTGACATGCTAGGTGGATTTTCATCAAATAAACGGTGTTTTATCATAGATGGACGCTTCCTGCTGGCAACGACAAACATGTGCATCGTTTCATCTGTCATGCTGTTGCATAATGTTATTCAATACACCTGTGAAATCATCGTTGGATACCTTTTCTTTTATTATACATATACAAGGACCAATACCATTTTTTCAAGTACCTGTTTACCTGAAATTACGCTTTTTACCGATGACATTATACACACGTTTTTCACTAAACGGCAATAAATTAAATCAAATAGATCAAGAATAAATTTAATCCGTCGAAAATTAAGACAATCACATCCCAATACTTTTTACAGTTTTTTTTGCAATACAAATAAATCGTTCAATAACTGCAGTACTAGTTTTTGCAACGCCTGTCGAAACTTAATCTTTTATCGATATTTAGCGACACAAACCCTTATTTATCAGTCTAAACATAGTACTGTGAAACCATTTATTTTCGACAGCACACAATTTCGTCATTTTTATAAAAACTACAGTATAATTAAATAATGCAATACAATTTTTAAATGGTGTGTTGCAATTACTTTTAACTTGAATATAATTTTAGCTGTGCTACTAATGTGCCCTGTACTATAAAGGTTGATTCGTCAAAAGTTCTTACCATGGGTCATTTGACTCCTGGAACCGTATTCACCAATGTACGTAAGTCTCAAATCTTAGACTCAGCTCCAGTTTCTCACTCAGACTCAGACTCAGCCTTACAAAACTTAATTCACGAAAAATAAAATGGTTAGTTTTAGACGCAGACTCAGTAAGATAAGTCTCAAATGCTAAGTCTACAGTGTTTAGACTTACGCCATACAATCATGACGTAACGTCGTTTGAGCGTTTACTTTACAAAATGGCCGCCGCACGAGCTTCTCGCGTAATAATAATAATATTATTGAAATAGTGTATCTAGATCGTACCAACCCTTTGGAGATTTATAGGGATATTGAACTTTACAAACGGTATCGTTTTACCAGACCAGGAATCGTATTTATTTGCAATATTTGCAAGGAATAGTTTGCAATACGATGCGGAGTCTGCCAGTTCCGGTCGCCCTGGCAGTGTGTATACTTTCCCGAGCAACGTGGCAAGTGGCGACAGTCAAAAATCATAAAAAAGCGACATTTAAAGTTATGGTAGCCAGAACTTTGTAGACCTGTGCACAGATCAATAATATTTTGACAGCTAGAGTGTTGAATTTGTCAACTTTCCAGCTGGTACGACGCCGTTCGTGCGAAACAAGAACTTGGTGCGATCGCTGATACGCGAGTCATTTGCGATGTGTGCATTTTGCAATTGTTCTTATTTATTGTAAACAACTGTCAAATTCATAATTCTCCGCGTTTGTTTGTTGTTTTTTTCGTGAAAATAATCTCCAAACTGAATGAACGTGAACATGCACTAATTTTATGGATAATACTTGTTGTTTGAATGAAAAAGTAATAACATATAATTTGCATGTATCATAAACTATAATAATGGATATTCTCTAAATATGGAAACCTATTTGAAAACGTTTACAAGACATTTACTTCGCATAAATTTTGATTTCATTACTATTACAAATCTATTTATAGATGTAGGAATTTACTTATAGATATGTATATGCCGTCAAAAGTTACACTACCATAAATGCTAAATTATGATAGCCAAAGAAATGTCATTTCAATACAGTCATACACACAGGTATTTTATTACTAGTATATAAAATAAAATAAAAATCTACTTGTTGAAGGCTTTGTTAATTTAAAAATATATATTAATAATAATTTAATATGAACAGACACAAAGACTCTTCCAAAACATATCTCAGATTGGGTGCCGCATTTCTCCGACCTTTTTAATTTCTACATTGGAAGAATAACAAATCATACTGTTTGATTACCAAGAAATACAATGTTTGTATTTGCACTCATTCCTTGAATAAATAAACTCAACAACAAAATTGAAATAGTCAAGAGATTTAAAGTGTCTAACAAAAAGGAATAGAAATACTTCCTTAAATGCACAAACTTCATTAGCCGATCTAAAATTAATGATCTTAATGTTTTATTTTAATTGTCCTTATACGGAACCCTGGCATATTTACAACAAACAAAGATTCTGATACAAGTTGCCATTTCATAACATATTTCTGTGAACGAGTTCATGAATATTGTTATTTAGTGTACCTTTGGTGAGCTTACCTACATATTTCCTTGATGGGTTTAATCAATAATCATATGAATTGACAAGTGTCAGATCTTTTTTATAACACTAATTCAATTACGCAAAGACAATTATTATTAAGTTAAATTTAACGAAAAAAAAAAGAAAATTGTTTTCAATGCGTGACATAGCTGTATATATTCTAGCACCATTTCAGCAAAATAATACAGAAGCATAAAACATACATTAACCAATGAAAATGCTCATAAGCTTTTTTACAAATTTTAACAACATAAGTTAGTATTCATTGTGATTATATCACGTAGAAAACACATATTAGGTTCGACATGTAGTAATATTGAAACAAACTAATTGCAATTGATTATAGCTTTCAACAAATTTAATTAAATGAAAGCATAACAAAAAAAGCAATTTATGACAACTTACACCGAGCCTTGGAATTTTGGTACTTCTTCTGGCACTGTTCACCAGTTTTTGCGACCCCAAATTTTCTGAAAGTTTAATAAAAACAATTGAATGATGTATAGCAGTATTTATGAAACACATTACATTTCATGTTTGCCATAATGACTGTCGATTAGTTTAATATAAACGACATACAGGGTAATAGTTATCAATGTAAACTTGTAGTAATTGAAAAGTTCGTTTGGAAATGTGCAGATTGTAATCAGATACGAATAAAACACACATGGGTACGAATCTAACAGGGTACGAGATGAAAACTAAAACAATAGACCTCCTTAAATGGTAAACTTATCCGTGATATCACAAATATTCATTATTAATACTTAAATAACAATTCACGTGTGCAAATTTTGGAAACAAAGAACATGCAATTGTACCATAAATCATAACAAATGGTTGAAACTAAAACACATTCCACAATCACATCCGAAATCCGTAAGTACAATTTGCTGAGTGGTTATGTCCCTTGTTTACATAGTGCATTATTCGGCGCTAGTAAAAACGACATCGGTAGCAAATCCAACAGTAAGCTATTAAATAAAATATTACAACTATAAGGCAGATACGATAATAACATATAACTTACACTGATATTCTGCTTGCCACCTCGTCCCATTTTTTTCTTCGAATAACCAAAATCTTTTCGGCACCGATCCCCTTATACTCGCCGATAGAAGGTTCCAGCGGTTCCGAACCAGCGCATTAAAAACAATCTCTGGCTCGGACCAATCTGAACCTTCTGGCGCTTTGTTTCGCTGTCTTCAACTGCCAAACACTCCATTCAATATGTTATATCAAAAATGTCTGCTACTATTTTTGACACTATTTGGCGCGTTTTCCCTACTAGAGATTTCGCTTAGTCGTGACGTCATAAAAACACGATCTTATTGAAGTCTATTTCCAAACGCGTTCGTGAATACCAATCCTGAGTCTGTCTTTAGTAAGTCTAAGTCTGAGTCAAAGTCTGAGTTTGAGTTCAAGTTTGAGTTTATTATTGATGAATACGGCTCCTGGTTGTTTAAGTCTAATGCAATCTCTGAATGAAGACCTTCAGAGTTGGACCACCTTCAGAGTTGGACCACCTTCAGAGTTGGACGACCTTCAGAGTTGGACGACAATCAGAATTGAACGACCATCAGAATTGGACGACCTACAGAGTTGGACGACCTTCAGAGTTGGACGACCTTCAGAGTTGGACCACCTTCAGAGTTGGACGACAATCAGAATTGGACGACCATCAGAATTGGACGACCTACAGAGTTGGACGACCTTCAGAGTTGGACGACCTTCAGAGTTGGACCACCTTCAGTGTTGGACCACCTTCAGAGTTGGACGACCTTCAGAGTTGGACCACCTTCAGAGTTGGACCAACTGTCAGAGTTGGACCAACCGTCAGAGTTGGACGACCTTCAGAGTTAGACGACCTTCAGACTTGGAGGACCTGCATAGTTGGACCACCTTCAGAGTTGGACCACCTTCAGTGTTGAACGACCTTCAGAGTTGGACCACCTTCAGTGTTGGACGACCTCCCGAGTTGGACAACCTTCAGAGTTGAACGACCTTGAGAGTTGGAGCACCTTCAGAGTTTGACCACCTTCACAGTTGGACGACCTTCAGAGTTAGACGACCTTCAGAGTTGGACGACCTTCAAAGTTTGACGACCTTCAGAGTTGGGCGACCTTCAGAGTTGGACCAACCATCATAGTTGGACAACCTTCAGAGTTAGACGACCTTCAGAGTTGGACGACCTTCAAAGTTTGACAACCTTCAGAGTTGGACCACCTTCAGAGTTGGACCAACCGTCAGAGTCGGACGACCTTCAGAGTTAGACGACCTTCAGACTTGAAGGACCTTCAGAGTTGGACCACCTTCAGTGTTGAACGACCTTCATAGTTGGACCACCTTCAGTGTTTGACGACCTCCAGAGTTGGACGACCTTCAGAGTTGAACGACCTTAAGAGTTGGAACACCTTCAGAGTTTGACCACCTTCAGATTTGGACGATCTTCAGAGTTAGACGACCTTTCGAGTTGGACGACCTTCAAAGTTTGACGACCTTCAGAGTTGGACGACAATTGGGGATTTTGTCAGTACTGTGACAAGCTGTAGACTTACATATTCCTTAACATATCATGAAACTACTGTCCGTTACAACAATGTGTTTAAAGTAAAAATCGCCAACATAGTTAGTTCTTTTAAGAAGAAACATGCGGAAATAAAGGTTTTACACATACTTCATAAAGGAATAAATTTGTAACATGAATATTAATCAAATAAATGATAACCATGATTATTGAATTTGTCACATGAAAACGCATCAAACAGCCCTCCTTGTACCATTTCAGTCCACAGGTGGTTAGCGTTTGGCTATGGTATTAATTAGTAAAAAAACCCATCATTTTGAATGAAAAATAATCGAATAATAATGAAAAATCAGCTTCTCTGGAAACAATTCACTATCAAATATATATATATATATATATATATATATATATATATATATATATATATATATATATATATATATATATATATATATATATATATATATATATGTGTGTGTGTGTGTCATAGGCTACAGAAATCAGTACAAACGAGGAAAAATCACATTTTCGTTTTTTTGTCATTTTGTAAAAGATGAATGCAAGCATAAGTCAAATCCAAAATTTTAGGTTTCTATCTATAATAGTTTTTGAGATATTAAGTTTTGAACACATGCACCCTTTATACAATCTTATAGCTAAATAATGGTTTTCTTTTTCAATTGACATTGACAGCAAACTCTTTTGTAAATACAGTATACATGTATTTACCGTATAGCATTCACACATAGATTCAATGCATTAGCTACACTGACTATGATTTTTACATTTTATGTGCGAAGAAAAAAGCAATCATTTGAATACAGTGGTTGCTATGGTAACGAATTTACATAAAATAAATTAATTTCATTAAAATTGTTTAAATATCAGGAAAAAAACTAAATATTTATGTTTTTGTCAAATATATGATACAACTGATTATAGTCAATGATCTTTATTTCAACATGGTGTTTATTTAATACATAGTAACACAAAGAATCTAAGAAAATAGGTTGAGCTAAAGTGCAACATGTCGTTTTTTTAGAAAAGATCCACATATTTTACAGTTTATTGATTTCAATCCATTTAAGACTTTGCACAACGTAAACATCATTTATGTAATTTAATAGCGCCATACATATATGCTGGTAACAAGGGCTGTTTGTAAAGCATGCATGCCCCCCCATATGGGCTGTCCGTTGTACTGGAAGCCATTGTGTGAATACGACTTTTATCACTGTGACCTTGACCTTTGACCTAGTGACCTGAAAATCAATAGGGGTCATCTGCAAGTCACGATCAATGTACCTATAAAGTGTCATGATCCTAGGCAAATGCGTTCTTGAGTAATATTCCGAAAATCATTTTACTATTTCGGGTCACCGTGACATGACCTTTGACCTTGTGACCTCAAAATCAATAGGGGTCATCTGCGAGTCATGATCAATCTACCTATAAAGTTTCATCATCCTAGGCGTATGCGTTCTTGAATTATCATCCGAAAATCATTTTACTACTTCGAGTAACCGTGACCTTGACCTTTGACCTAGTGACCTCAAAATCAATAGGGGTCATCTGCGAGTCATGATCAATCTACCCATGAAGTTTCATGATCCTAAGCGTATGCGTTCTTGAGTTATCATTCGGAAACCATTTTACTATTTCGGGTCACCGTGACCTTGACCTTTGACCTAGTGACCTTAAAATCAATAGGGAACATCTGCGAGTCATGATCAATCCACCCATAAAGTTTCGTGATCCTAGGCGTATGCGTTCTTGAGTTATCATCCGGAAACCATTTTACTATTTCGGGTCACCGTGACCTTGACCTTTGACCTAGTGACCTCAAAATCAATAGGGGTCATCTGCAAGTCATGATCAATGTACCTATGAAGTTTCATGATCTTAGGCCCAAGCGTTCTTCAGTTATCATCTGACAACCACCTGGTGGACGGACCGACCGACCGACCTACCGACCGACCGACCGACATGAGCAAAGCAATATACCCCCTCTTCTTCGAAGGGGGGCATAAAAATATTAATGTACAGACATTTTGCTGATGGTAACCATGGTTACTATGGCAACAAGGGCTGTTTGTAAAACATGCATGCCCCCCATATGGCCTCTCCGTTGTAGTGGCAGCAATTGTGTGAATACGTTTTTTGTCACTGTGACCTTGACCTTTGACCTAGTGACCTGAAAATCAATAGGGGTCATCTGTGAGTCACGATCAATGTACCTATGAAGTGTCATGATCCTAGGCAAAAGCGTTCTTGAGTTATCATCCGAAAATCATTTTACTATTTCGGGTCACCGTGACCTTGACCTTTGACCTTGTGACCTCAAAATCAATAGGGGTCATCTGCGAGTCATGATCAATCTATCTGTGAAGTTTCATGATCCTAGGCATATGCGTTTTTGAGTTATCATCCGAAAACCATTTTACTATTTCGGGTCACCGTGACCTTGACCTTTGACCTAGTGACCTCAAAATCAATAGGGGTCATTTGCGAGTCATGATCAATCTACCCATGAAGTTTCATGATCCTAGGCGTATGCATTATTGAGTTATCATCCGGAAACCATTTTAATATTTCGGGTCACCGTGACCTTGACCTTTGACCTAGTGACCTCAAAATCAATAGGGGTCATCTGCGAGTCATGATCAATCTACCCATGAAGTTTCATGATCCTAGGCGTATGCGTTCTTGAGTTATCATTCAAAAACCATTTTACTATTTCGGGTCACCGTGACCTTGACCTTTGACCTAGTGACCTCAAAATCAATAGGGGTCATCTGCGAGTCATGTTCAATGTACCTATGAAGATTCATGATCCTAGGCCCAAGCGTTCTTGAGTTATCGTCTGACAACCACCTGGTGGACGGACAGACCGACCGACCGACAGACAGACGGACATGAGCAAAGCAATATACCCCCTCTTCTTCGAAGGGGGGCATAACAAATAGATAAAATATCCATTTTTACTGTTTTAAACAGCAAAACACCTAATTTTATTAGTAAATCCTTTCCCATACATATCAAACATGAAAAAGAACAACATAATTTGACCAAACAATTTAACTACAATTTGTTTACGAAACCCACATAGTAATACCGCAATAAATAAACACAAATAATAACAACATGTACTTCTAATTCAGAACAATTAAAGATGAACATGTATTATTTTTAAGGCATTAAAAGATACCTTCTATAAATCAGTTAAAATAAACATAATACCATTATCATATAAATAGAATTAATTCCATCAACAAATAAGTAAATGCCAAAATAATGTTTCCATAGCAACCAACATCCTTATTTTACATGTAAATGGGTTTCGCAATCATGGATATAATGAGCTTCAACAAAACTTATATATTACCACCTGTCATAATAAATGAACACACATGGACAGTGGTTTATTTTTATGGCTTAATGTTTTGACCATTTTTATAAAACATGTTTCAAGACATGACATTTTACATTAATAGGATCACAATATAAGTTTCAATTTAGAAAATACCACGCCACAGGCCAATTTAATATCAAAATTTTCACACTAGTAATTGTCACCAATGAACAGTTTATATGGTAAACAATAACATATAACTTGGTAATCAAAACAAATAATGTAAGGCTATTTAACAAACAGGATCATACAATTTTCAACCTTAAAACAAACAAGGATAGGACAGGGCACATGTTTTTTGCAACTTCTGAGTTACACAGACAGTTTTTGTTTTTTTTACTTCGGCTTGGGACAGGTAGCTTGTCTACTGAGGTCTGATTAAAAAAAACTGCCCTATTTCCTCATAAAGGTACCATTGTCAGGCGATACTGAGTCAAGGTAATTTCATTCAGGCTGGGCAAGACTGGCTAGACATTGATGCTAAGAGGTCAGCACTCTTTAAAGTTTAACAACAATGAGTTTCAACTGTAGATTTTTCACTTGTTTTACAAAATACCAAGCCTGGTTTAGCAGCATCAATGAGGAAATGTTGGTACTTTCAAATGTTCTTCAAGTGTATGAACAACTGGGCAAGAAAAGTTTTCCAATTGTATAGGTGCACAGGCTTCTCATAATCACCAATCATGTGCGGCACATCAAGTCCAGACCTTGAGGAGGTAGATACAGTCTCAGCAACAGCTTCGATGGTCTCTGCATCACAAAGTCTGGAAAAGTGTGAGGCATGAACATTGGTTAAATATTGCAGAGCTTTATTTCCTTCTTAGAGAAGGGCAGTTTTTCAAACATTTGATAAGATTGTGACTCAAATGTTCACAATTTAACTATTTAACTAAACTATTTTTTCACAATTTAGAACAGTTCTCAACTCATTTTTTCACAAATGAGGGGCCAAAGGCAACTTGACAAAGATGGGAAAAAGTCCATGTATTAAAAACATTTCTTATGTATACCGGAAGTAATAATTTTGCCAGTGCTCATTGCAATATAGTGTTTTTCCCAGGAGGGCAAAGGGGCATGGCGCATTACTTTCAAAAAGGGCATTTTAGCGCGCAGTTTAGGCAAAAAAGGGCAAAAACATTCCATGAATACCTGAATGAGAGAAAAACATGTAATTGCATCAGAGGCAGTTGTGGAAAACATAAAATATAAACAAGCACATTTAATGGTATATAGTAATTGATGTATTTAACCTACTTTGATTTATATAAATATATTTACCTTGCAATGTACATTTAAGTTCCATGCTGTTTCAATACATTGTACAGCACAACAAACATAACTAGAAATGGCGTGGCAGAGGCCGACGCGTATCCCCACGCCGCATGTTTGACGCAGGGACGCCCCAGGGTTGGTAATGGGGCCATGCATAGTTGAGATTGACCATATTGTCATATGAGAAGTTCAGTATCAATTTGAAGTGAATCAGTGTAGAAATGAAGAAATTATAGTAAAAGGCAATTCTGGGTGGGCGTGGCCTATGTGGGCGGGGCGCCCAAGGGTTGGTAATGGGGCCATGCATAGTTGAGATTGGCTGTATTGTAATAAGAGAGGTTCAGTATCAATTTGAAGTGAATCGGTGTAGAAATAAGGAAATCATAGTAACAGGCAATTTTGGGTGGGCGTGGCCTATGTGGGCGGGGCGCCCCAGGGTTGGTAATGGGGCCATGCATAGTTGAGATTAATCGTTTTATCATGAGAGGTTCAGTATCAATTTGAAGTGAATCGGTGTAGAAATGAAGAAATTATAGCGAAAGGCAATTTTAGGTGGGCGTGGCCTATTTTGGCATGGCCTATGTGGGCTGGGTGCCCCAGGGTTGGTAATGGAGCCATGCATAGCTGATATTGACCGTAATGTCATAAGAGAGGTTCAGTATCAATTTGAAGTGAATTGGTGTAGAAATGAAGAAATTATAGTAAAAGGCAATATTGGGTGGGCGTGGCCTATGTGGGCGTGGCCTATGTGGGCTGGGTGCCCCAGGGTTGGTAATGGGGCCATGCATAGCTGCGATTGGCCGTATTGTCATAAGAGAGGTTCAGTATCAATTTGAAGTGAATCGGTGTAGAAATGAAGAAATTATACTAATAGGCAATTTTTGGTGGGCGTGGCCAATGTGGCCGGGGCGCCCCAGGGTTGGTAATGGGGCCATGCATAGTTGAGATTGACCGTATTGTCATAAGAGAGGCTTAGTATCAATTTGAAGTAAATCAGTGCAGAAATGAAGAAGTTAATGTAAAATAACATAAAAAAATGAGTGAAAATCTCTGACCCGGCCCCGCCCCAACCCCCATAACTTTTGACCCAGGGGTCAGATCAAAATTCCGTCACTGTCACCGTCGCACATATGCTCACAGCTACCATGTATGTGAGTTTCAAGGTTCTAGTGCTAATAGTGTAGGAGGAGCAGGTGGCCAGGATGGACGGACGGACTGACGCACATCACCACAATATCCCCACTTTTTCTCCGAAAAACATGGGGATAATAAACATAGCTTATATGCTATATTAAATCAAATTACGTTAGGGAAGAAATAAAACGCATCGCAAAAAGTATGCGTTGTCAGCAGGATACAAACCTGTGCCGGAAAATCCCAAAAGATTTCAAGTCTATCGCCTTAACCACTCGGTCACGGCAACTTTACACTGGCTCTTCAATCTTCGAAGAAATCGCGGGAAATCATCATGGGTGCGCTACCTTAAAATTTGCAATTTTACAAGAATACATGTAACAATTCAGTTTTTACTGCATATAATGCATTACTAAAAAGTGGCAGGTGGAAAACAACTTATACATGCTCAAGAACTTTAAGTGTTCTAGTTTTTCATGTTTTTTTTTATCAAAATGAATTCATTGTTTTCAAAACCTATTGCAATACCAGTTAACAGTAGTGCAGAAAATAGATATCATGGTTAGCATACGCACACAGAATACATTTGTAATTTTCAACTAAACAAAAAGATATGAAACATTTAAGTTATTTCTATTTTAGTAACATTTCAATAGGTATAACATATCTTCTATTGAGCTTGCATGACGATTAAGCTGAATGAAATTCACTGGGGAGGGATATCATGTTTAGTCTATTTGAGACGTATTAACCCTCACCAAGTTCGTTTCTTTGTTTTATCAATGACAGGAACAAAGAAACATTTTTTTTATGATAACCCTATTGAAGAACAATGTGCTTATACGCTTATGGCTGCCTTTTGTATGCTGACATTTATTTGTAATTTGAATCTCAAACTACAAAGTCATTTAAAGTGACAAACCGGTACCAAAATTGAATATGTAAAGCTATACTTCTTAAACAAAAGATAATAGTTTGAACCAATTATGCATTGACAATTAAGATAGACAATATAATTTCATGTTAAGCTATTGAGCGGAAACAATATTTTTACTGCAGTAATTTTGAATTGCAAAAAAACACCATGTGCAATGCAAAGTGCCATTATAATATCATAAATTAATCTCAATTTATTGGGCTAAAACCAGTTGTGTATTGTTCATTACACTTATCATATAGACCTTAAATCAAGCCATCAAACCATTATCAAGTCTTTATAATTTATTAACCATGATATAAAGTTTCACATTTTCAATGATCACTTTTTAATAAATTAGCTCTTTTTGTTTCATTCAACTGAGTAATTGAGCTGAAACTGTTTTACAAGAAAGGATCTTAACAGATCCCAGAATGCATATCTAGATATATGTATGTGATATCGGGAAACTATAATGATTACCGTAGAGATCAGCAATATCTCGTAGAGATCAGCAATATCTGCCTATATGTCGTATTTGTATATTCTTTTACCAAAGTTAATTAATAAATAATATGTTATGTGCAATAATATTGCTTTAAATGAATTTATATCAATCAAATTTCTAAAATCCACAAAAAACAGATAAAAAACATGTTATCACAATATTACACATTGAAACAGTTGGTGACGGTTTCTAAAAGCATATGCATATATTGAACATAATGAGTACCATTAGCGTTTTTAAATGTGTTGTAATACAAACACTTTGTGTAAATAAAATGTGTAATCTGATTAAGGTAATAATTGTGTTCGCGTACAATGTTATTATTGCTGTAAATTAAATTACAAGAACCCAAATTAATTTATTTTACAGGTGTCTGGAATACTGTATAGCAAATCTGCAAAATGAGTAATTTACCTAAAGAGATTTGTTCAGAGATTTGTGCATTTGTGAACAATGACGTTTAAGAAATATACTTATAAAACTTCAGAATTTTACCAGTTTTATAAAAGTATAACTACACTTGAAAACATAGAAATTACTAGAAATGGCGCGGAAGAGGCGGACGCGTATCCCCACGCCACATGTTTGACCCAGGGGCGCCCCAGGGTTGGTAATGGGGCCATGCATAGTTGAGATTGACCGTATTGTCATAAGAGAAGTTCAGTATCAATTAGAAGTGAATCAGTGTAGAAATGAAGAAATTATAGTAAAAGGCAATTTTGGGTGGGCGTGGCCTATGTGGGCAGGGCGCCCAAGGGTTGGTAATGGGGCCATGCATAGTTGAGATTGACTGTATTGTAATAAGAGAGGTTCAGTATCAATTTGAAGTGAATCGGTGTAGAAATAAGGAAATTAAAGTAAAAGGCAATTTTGGGTGGGCGCGGCCTATGTTGGCGGGGCGCCCCAGGGTTGGTAATGGGGCATGCATAGTTGAGATAAACCGTGTTGTCATAAGAGAGGTTCAGTATCAATTTGAAGTGAATCGGTGTAGAAATGAAAAAGATATAGTAAAAGGCAATTTTGGGTGGGCGTGGCCTATGTTGGCAGGGCGCCTCAGGGTTGGTAATGGGGCCATGCATAGTTGAGATTGACCGTATTGTCATAAGAGAGGTTCAGTATCAATTTGAAGACAATCGGTGTAGAAATGAAGAAATTATAGTAAAATAACCTTAAAAATGAGTAAAAATCTCCGATTCGGCCCCACCCCAACCCCCATATCTTTTGACCCAGGGGTCAGATCAAAATTCCAAATAGTGCAGGGTCGCTCATAGCTACCATGTGTGTAAGTCTCAAGGTTCTAGTGCTAATAGTGTAGGAGGAGATAGTGGCCAGGGCGGACGGACGGACAGACGGACGGCGGAGATAACCACAATATCCCCACGCTTTTCAAAAAGCGTGGGGATAAAGACAATTTTGGGTGGGTGTGGCCTATTATGGGCGGGGCGCTCCAGGGTTGGTAATGGGGCCATACATAGTTGAGATTGCCGGTATTGTCATAAGAGATGTTCAGTATCAATTTGAAGTAAATCGGTGTGGAAATGAAGAAATTATAGTAAAAGGCAATTTTGGGTGGACGTGGCCTATGTGGCCGGGGCGTCCCAGGGTTGGTAATGGGGCCATGCATAGTTGAGATTGACTGTATTGTCATAAAAGAGGTTCAGTATCAATTTGAAGTGAATCGGTGTAGAAATGAAGAAATTATAGTAAAAGGCAATTTTGTGTGGGCATGGCCTATGTGGGCGTGGCCTATGTGGGCATGGCTTATGTGGGCAGGGCGCCCCAGGGTTGGTAATGGGGCCATGCATAGCTGAGATTGACCGTATTGTCATAAGAGAGGTTCAGTATCAATTTGAAGTGAATCGGTGTTGAAATGAAGAAATTAAAGTAAAAGGCAATTTTGGGTGGACGTGGCCTATGTGGGCTTGGCCTTTGTGGGCAGGGTGCACTAGGGTTGGTAATGGGGCCATGCATAGCTGAGATTGATTGTATTGTCATAAGAGAGGTTCAGTATCAATTTGAAGTGAAGCAGTGTAGAAATGGAGAAATTATAGTAAAAGGTAATTTTGGATGGGCGTTTCCATGTTTGCCGAGTCACAATTTAATTCTGTATGTCCGCCATGTTGTAAAAATGTCAAATGATGTAAGCGACAGGTGCGCATAGCAACAAAAAATCGTCTAATACGTCCGCCTAATACGCGATTCTCATTTTGTTTAATAAGTATACGTCTCAGTAATTAATTCAATAATTAATTATCTTAAAGACGATATCGTTAAATAATTAAGTTGTTTGTGTTTTTAAATGTAATTATGGGTAAAAATATATGTTTTGATATAACTGAATTATGTATGAAATGCCACGAGGATAACATCGAGCTTTCATCAAAAGTCTCCGAAGTAACAGTCCACGATTTTATCGTGGAGGAATACACATAACCGACCGATAAGTGGTATAACATATCGATTGATACTGACATGGGGTTATTCACGCATGACTTATTCACAAATGCGCTGCCTCGAGGGCCATAATCTGATACTAGTCGGCTTAGAAATTTGGTCAAGGGGCAATGTTATCAATATGGACAGAAAACAGCGGGTGCTCATGAAAGGGCAGGGCGGCGGCCTTTGGAAAGGGAAACATGGCGCTAAATGGCTTTATAAGGGGCATGGCAATTCACCACGCTAAAACGGCCTGGAAAAAACACTACAATATGTATACTAACATTATCAGATGGTAAATCATTATCTACTGATGAATATACCTACACTTTGACTTCCATAATCCAAAATGCCAATCAGGCTAGAACTTGATGTGGCCGCAGTCACCATCATCGAGTATCTCATTCGAGTGTGCAGCCCTAATTGAAAATGGAAAGAATATTAACACATCATTTTCACAATCTGTAAAAAAACTAATAAAACTTATTCACAAATATTATGTCTATTCCAAGCCCTTTTTATTTGTTAACCAAACAAAAAGCATTCCCAAACAATTTTAACATCAAATATTCCATTGATTAATATGAAATCTATTTTTAACATAATAATATGTAAATAAGGAGTGATTTTTTTCTCTCGAAATTTTATCCTTTAAGATGCAAAAAAGGTACCAAGTTTTCATGCAATAACATTGTATGCATAAGTAAAAGTTCTTACCAACACTAACTCTCCACAATGCATACTAAAGTACACAGTTGTTCTTATTTTGTTCAGCAATTGTCAAAGTAGAAAACTGCCTCTTCCTCCCCTAGGCCATAGTGATGAAGCTAGTAATGTACATAGCTAACAACAGTGTTGGCGCCTTTCCCGGGTGATTCACCCTCATTCGCCAAGTAAAACACCTGTTTTCCTGCAAAAGAACAAGAAATGAAAATAAGAGCAAACTGACTATAATTGTTATTTGATACAGAAATATGTATTTCATATTTCGCCTAAAATAATGACAGTCACACCAACACATTTTTGCATATTTAAGAACAATATGGGACATGTAACTGATCTAGAAATTAATAATCACACTTACCAGTACCTTCACAGCAAACACCAAAGACTTCACATTTTTTCGTAGTCTTGAAGTAGTGTGGTCCAACCTAAGATATATTTAAGTATTTAAAACAATGGTCAAGATTGAAAAGATAAATATCTTTCACTTAACTTCATAGCAATATAACAAAATAATGCAATAATTATAATCATCATTAAATTAATAATAATCATAATAATTAAGTGTCTTTAGGAGTTTTGTAAAGTCTGAGCGTTATCAAGTGGGCTTTTATTACTAAATCCAATTCATCACGAGTGAGTTCATGGCAGTATTGTCTAAAAGAGATTGCTTGTTGAAAGTCAATGACATGGCTGCAAGGTTTGTTATGAAATGAATAATAGCCACATGTTAGAATTTGGAATTTGTTTTGCTTTTCTTGTTCCTTTAATTGTTTAAATCAAACAAAGAATTCTCAAAAGGGATATACACTCCATCTGTCTCATTTAGCGCTGAATCCTGATAATTCTGTTTCTGATCAGTTTGACTCATAGTTAATGTCTTCATCAGAATCTGAAGAGGGCACATTTTCATTTTAATAGTTTTAATACATGGCTTGTAATATCATGTATAATGCTTGATGGTCTGTTTTGAAAGTATTAATGTCAAGTTGACAACCAAATTCAAATCTTCAATAAAAAATATCATCCTGGCCCTGAATCTGAATGAATACGTTGAAGTGACCAAGTTTGGCTTTTATTCAACTGGGAGTGCGCATGAAATATGAGCTTGGCAAATGTCCCTCTTTTGCCGATATTGCGGACTTAAAGCACTCAATAGATGTTGAGTTCACTGTGCTTTCACTGAGTAAGTTCCAGTCAAGGATAGTTCGCGGAAAGAAAGAGTATTTAAATTTATCAATGTTTGTGTGTAATGGCTGGTAGCACTTAGAGTTATTGTTCACAGATTTTAACACTATATTGTTGTGGACGTAATCTTTAAACTTCTTAGCCCTAATAGTGCGTTTCGGTCTAAGTCGATGCAAATAGTGATCAATGTTTATAGCCGGTACGTGCCTTTCCACTACCTTGTACAAGAACGTCAATCTTTGGTGGCGTCGCCTCTCTTGTAGTGTGGGGAGGTTTAGATCGTCAAGCATGGCTGTTACACATCCTTCTTGTCTGGATTAGTAATCTCTGGTGATAAAGCGAGCCGCAGATCGTTGGACTTGCTCTAGCTTGTCTATGTCACCTTGCTGGTATGGGTCCCACACTACACTCCCATACTCCAGTTTAGAGCGAATGAGCGCTTGGTACGCGGTCTTCCGGCAGTTTTGGGGGCAGTATCTGAGGTTGCGTCTCAGGAAGCCTAGTGTAGAGTTGGCCCGTTTAGTAATGTTTGAGATGTGGGTTTTCCATTTCATGTTGTTGGAGAAAGTTATTCCTAAGCATGGGTTTTCTTGTACATTTTTGAGAATTGTGTTGCCAATGGTGTAGAAAAATGAAGATTTCGTTTTTTAGCTGAGGAGATAACATTTCTTAGAGTTGAACCGCATTCCCCAGTCCTGGGCCCATTTTTGTAAATCCTCAAGGTTTTCTTGTAGGATTCGGTCGTCTTTGATTGAATTGATGGCTCTATACAGTAGGCAGTCGTCTGCGAACAGCTGGATGTGGGATTTCACCCTTTCTGGTAGGTCCTAAATATGGCAAAGAAACAGCTGGGGCCCTAACACTGTGCCTTGAGGTACGCCAGATCCTACAGCAACATTACGGGATTTCTCTCTTTCAACCGCAACGAACATTTCACGTTGTGTGAGGAAGTGGGATATCCAGTTGTGTATTGGACCGCGGATGCCGTAGTGTTCAAGCTTCAGCAGAAGGCGTTGGTGGGGCACGGTGTCAAAGGCCTAACTGAAATCTAGGATGATGGTGTCAACCTGTTTGTTCTGGTCATGGTATCCGAGTAGGTGATGGGCTGTGACAACAAGTTTGGTTTCACAAGAGTATCCTGAGCGGAAGTCATGATTTAGGTTTGTTAATACTTTGTGTTTGTCCAAGTGGTTTAATATGTGACGACAGATGATATTCTCCAATAGCTTGGAGAGCATGCAAGTGAGTGATACTGGTCTGTAGTTTTCTGGCGAATTCTTAAAGATTGGGGCAATGTTTGCGTCTCGCCAATCCTTTGGGAGTTCGCCTGTGTCGACTGACCTCTGAAAGATGGCAGCAATGGCTGGCGTTGCCTCTATAGCACAGGCTTGTAGCACTCTGTTTGGAAGTTCATTTGAACCAGCTGCTTTCGGGACATTGATGTTTTTCAGCAGCTTGAGTACACCATCCTCACTTATGTGTAGTGGAGGGATGTCGTCGTTTACCCGCCTTGTTAGTTCCGGTGTTGGCTGGTTTGTGTCGTCCTTGGTGAAAACAGACTGGAACTGATTTACTAGTATTTCTGCCTTGCCCTGTGAGATTTCATATGGGATCGTGCTTGCTGAACTTTCTTGTGACATTATCAATTAAATAAGTGCGCCAATACATTGTGTAACCAACAACAAAGTTTTCGTAGCGAAGTATTTTACTTCCGGGTTAACAGTTTCATTTTTGAATGTTCTCTAAATAGGACCATTGTTTACCAAAATTAATGATTGTCAAGTTTATTAAAATATCTTACCTGATTTTAACTACGATCCTTCAATTGAAGAAATTATTGTCAGGATTGATTGACAATTTATTCCAAAGGAACTCGCAAACAAACGGTGAACAATGTCAATGCGTAGGCTAATTACGACACGCCATTTTTAGTAGAGGTCGCTCAACAAAGCAACGGTTACTTCCAACCAAATAAAAAATTATAAGTGTACATTGTCGATCAGAGCTCGGGGGCATTTCATTCTTCGAAAATATGCATATATCTCAAGTTTCAATAGGTTTTTCATAATATAATTATAACTTTATTTCCATTTTTATAACGCCGCGCTTCAATCACGCGTAGCTTAAAATAACGTCGACCGCGTGTGTACTGATTTCTGCTGACGACGTCACACACACACACACACACACACACACACACACACACACACACACACACACACACACACACACACACACACACACACACACACACACACACACACACACACACACACACACACACACACACACACACACACACACACACACACACACACACACACACACACACACACACACACACACACACACACACACACACACACACACACACACACACACACACACACACACACACACACACACACACACACACACACACACACACACACACACACACACACACACACACACACACACACACACACACACACACACATATATATATATATATATAACGAGGCATTGAACTCTAAATCCACCGAAAACTGGGTGAATCGCTTTGAACAGCAATAACTTCATCAAATGTGCAGCGATTTCCATACACATGGTCTTATTCAACACAGAAATGACTTGCCTTTCTGGCAATCTAAATATCTTGCAATATGTTTAAAATTTGAGTCAAATTTTAAGAAATAACACGATAAACAACTCTTGTTACCTACTAGTCATCGATCAGACCCGATTGAAGACTGAAATCTTCACGGAATAAAGGACATTTTCCCTGCAAAGTTCACGGACCTAGGTACCATAATTCAATAAACTGTATGAAAAAAATGAAGAAAAAAAAACATTCTTACCGTTCTTGCCATTACATTATGCATCAAAACTAACTGCCCATTTATTTTACGGTAAATGACTATTTTGTTTTGTTTGTTGCCGGTACTTTTGAGAAATGTTTTTCTGTTTTCTTGTGTGTACATTCTGATTTTCACAGGACGATACACTGCTATTCTTCAAACTTGGATATTCGCTTATTTCAAGTGGACCTGTGCATTTTTTAACGACCTTAAGAGGTGTATAAATCTATTCTGAAACACAATTCAGCTACTTTCCAGTAATTACTCAGTCATTATTTATGTGTTTGAATGGTGTCCATTTTTAGCGGTAACAATATTTCCATTTTACATCGTACAATATATAAGTATAATATATAAGTTAAATAAACTTAACAAGGATAAATCATAATTAATGCAAACATTTAACGTCAGTAGCATTTGAATATAAATATCTGAATCAAGCTTCTAAAATTAAGACATTAAGTTGCAAAACATTTCGTGTCATCTTTCGTGTCAGAATTGTGCATTACTTAAATGTTGTTATGGTATAATAAGGGTATATTTATTCAAATGAAAGCCGTCAATTACAAAGTGCAAACACACCAAAACGACTCCGTTAACAAATAATGTTATCAGCGAAACACTGACAATGAAACAGGCAAAGATAAATTATCTTAGGCATCAGATGATACAGATACAGAAATATGAAGATGAATTGTAAATTTTCACTTTCCCTAGATTTTCTGACAATCAGTACATGTTACATTTAATATTATGTGTTATAATTGAGATTAAAAACTAAATGTTGAACAACTGACACTAGCGGTTTCAAAGAAGTGTTTAAAACGTTATTATCTATAGTCTTTATAAATAATGTGACCCCTGGTACATGATTTGAACAAACCCAAGGTGGTAGAAGACAACCTTCATTTTGACACCAGCTCTAAATGCATCCATCGTTTGTGTGACACACACGGGACCCTATGTTAATCATATTCACGGTCATACCACAATTTATATATAAATTGTATGGAGTATATAAATTGTTTGGAGTCTGAGGAGTCACTAAGCTGATCATCTTGACACACTTGTAATGTTAGGACATCTGAAAATGTATTACCCTGCATTGTCTTATATTAATGCATATTTCACATAAACGATTTAGCTCCTTAATTTTTTCAAATGCAAACCCGTGCAAAAAAATGCATGGACTGTTTATGAACAACGTGTTCAATAACGGTTAATAAATATGTTGAAAAACTGTTTATAATCGCATTCAAGAACTGTGCATACACACGTTCAAGAAAGATTCATGAACAAGTTCAATAAATTTGTTCAAAACTAATATAAATGACAAATGGCTAATCAAAAAGTCAAAACAATCTTATAAACTTAAAGTTCATTAATTTCATGAATGATACTGGTTAGAAAATACACAGTAAATGAACTTTGTAGTTAATTAAGTACAGTTTGGGGTATTGTTTAGAAATGTTCTGTAAATCTTGCCAAATACTTGGCATTAAATTATTTAAAAAAAAAACTTGTTACAGTGTACCATGTAGGGTCCATTTTTTTTGCCTTTTTAAACAATGTGACCAAAGAAAAAATTAACTCATAATAAACAATAACTAATCTCTTTTCGCTATATTTTAAATTGTTGTTAAATAACAAAACAGCTTAACTATGTTGATAAATAGCATCTTAAAATATTTAACGCACATCATTAAGTTTGCATGGATATAATCGTATTCAACCATTCTGAAATATCCTATTGATAGTTTTGACAACTTAAGTGTAGATAATAAATTAGATAATCAATATTGTGTAATTATAACGAAGCATTTGGTTATTTGATGAGACCATCATGACCATAAATATGTTTACTTGGGAAGGTGAATTCAGTTTTGAGCTACTGAAAGTGTTTTTTTTACAGATTTCAAATATAATTGAACCATAGAATAATTTGAAATTTGTTATTTGCACTCAACCTTGTCAAATAATTTATTAAAATCAAAGGATCGAATGTTTTGCAAATCGCATACTAAACATGTATTTAAGTGACATGAATGAAATGAGATAAGATACGTGACGTCCCACGGGGTCACTTTTATTCACAGAGGGTGTTTTCAATACACAGGGGTGGTGTCAATTAGTTACATAGCTGGGTAATTACAATGGCACGAGTAATGTGTATGCTTGCTGCTGAATCACTAGTCACAATTTTGATGGGTTGGTACTTCCCTTCTGTCAAAAACAAAGTAAATTCAATTTAATTGCGTCAAAATGCAATAATCTGCGGCTATTAAAATCTGTAGTCATATTAAGAAATGCTTAATAATGAACAGTTTTGAACATAGGCAGTGTTTTTTTTTCAACGTTTTGGGAATGGGGCAGTGTTCCTTTAGATTGGGAAAATTCGCGTTGTTTTGACTAAAATTGGGAAAATTAGTGTTGTTGTTGTTGTTTTTAGAAAAAATGCTTCAAAAATGAGGATACAAGTGTGTCCAGTATTATATTTACTACGGTTCAACTTATATGGATGGGAGATGAACAAAATATAGAGATCTAAATTAAAAAAAATATTTATTTTGGGAAACCTTCCATTGGAAATGTTTAGCTTCCATTTGGGAAAATACATACTTTTTTTAATTGGGAATGGGTCCGATTACCGGACCCGATTTTGAATGAAAAAAAACACACTGCATCACACTACCTTAGACTCTCTTTAAACGAAAAACACTATAAAATCATAAAGTGCAGTCCTTGATTAGCTTGTGCACATTGCACAGGCTAATCAATGTGCACAGGCTAATCTAAGACAGCACTTACGTGACATGCATTAAGCCCCGTTTTCCCTGAAAGCAGCCTATATGTACAGATTTTAATGACAAACTGGCCAATGTCGTCGCACAAGCTGTTATAGACAGTCGTGGCACTCTCAAGTTTACAATTCGTCTTAGGCTTTAAATTATCGTATATATAAAAATGAACACAAATATGAAACCTATCTAGATATCTTGCCTTTTTCATTAGGCAACATTTTGTCAATTTTAGAATGTGTAACAATCTTTCGCCAATAAAAAAATTAAGATGGTCAAATATTGACCGCAATGAACGAAAATGTAAAATTTTCGCAAGCGAACAACTAAAAATAATATCTTGAATACTAACATAAGGAATTGTGGTTCATTGAGTTGTTCTTGACATTTATTTTACTTATTTAATTAACGACCAGTTCTACGATGCTGATGATTTGTAAACAAAGGCATATGACCTTAAAATGTCAGAATTTCACTTCGGGGTTATTTGAAGTTTTCTAACAAAGTAAACAATACAAAAACGTGAATACTGCTGTAAAATCCACACTTACCTTTCTTTTGATGTATCCTTCCATTTATCAACCGTGTATTGAACGCATTATTAACATTAAGCCATTTATTTCGTTTAAAGCTTTCTCAGTTGTGTACTGCGCAATGTTTTGAGTGCCTTTGTCGATATCGCAGTCGTAGTTTATAGTTATAATCAAGTTTCTTTAGAAAGCTATAACGTTTGCATGTGTTGTCTTATAATTACTAGTACTTATTAAAAGTAGTAAAATCTTTGTTTTGATTGGAATCGCAGCTTTAAAAAGCGTATTATCGGCCCTAATCTAATTGACATTTTAAAATCACGTTTTGCGCAACAACGTCATTTGCGCAACAATACCCAAAATCGATGCGAACGTCACAATTATGAGCCGAATGGCAATTCGATAGAGAAATCATGATCCCCATTCAGTTGTATGCCTTTAAAGAAACACGAATTTGCTGGTTTGTATATTTTAGAATTGTTTATGTAGTATAAGTATACATTATGAGACGGGGACCTGTTATTACGTTTAAAATAACCATATAATGCTTTTTCGGCGTTATTTATCATATACTACAAAACGGATCGTCATCAAAACACGAATTAAGCTATAATATAAAGAATACTTGGTTGTAGTTAAATACTGATAAGTTTATTAAGCGAAGCTTAAAAAAACTTAACCACACGGTTTTAGCTTTGTTTATATTCAATAAATATTCTATATTTTCTGTTTTCATTACAAACAAATGTGTGACGTAACGTAGCAAAATTATGAAGGAATAAATAATTTTATAACCAAATTGTAATGCAGAAACAAGAAATATACAAAAAATCTAAATAACAACTTTATAACTAAATAAGTTCGTTTGGTAATTAAGGTAAGAACAAACAAAACAAAGTGATTCGCATTTCATAACAGACAATTAGAACTATCCCACATAATACGGAAAGTCGTGACTTACTAAATGCACGAAAACAATTAGTAAGAACATTAAGCGGGGAGAAGCGACATTCCGATATGTCTACAAGGTATGGATACAAATTGGAAATGTCAACTAAAACAGAAACCCGCGCGAACAGGGACATAAAGTCCACCGGGATAATATGTCACCTGTCCAAACCAGCGAAACTCACATACTTGAGGGACTATTAAATAATGACAGGCGTAGGTCACGAAGTTATCGAGTACGTAACGAAAACGGTTTATATACCCTGTCAATTATGAAGATTGCACCCCTTAGGATTAATCTTTGCTTTTGTTATTTGGTTTTGTTTTGAAATTATTATATAATTGTGAATAAAGAACTGAACTGTAACTTTAATAATCTGACTTTTGATTCGTATTACGGGACAAATGTTCATAAAATTGCTAAAAACGAAAACAGCAAATAAGTTAACCGAAAATAATGACGTTACTATGTCTGCTGTATTTATCAAGGTTGGTTTCAACCAAAATTAGCAGATGTGGTTTAATTTCGTTTATTTCGTTTCGCACAAAGGCGTGCTAAATGATTAATGTAATTTACTTATTAAATGATTTGAATCGGCACATATATATTTTCGAATGATAATATAAAACATTCGCATATACACAGTAACAGAAATGTTACTCGTTTAGTTTTCATTCAATTTCATGTGATTTTTGTTAGAATGAATATTAATTTTACTCCGTTTAAAGCTACGCCAGCACATTATGCTCCGTGAAAGCTTTTGGGATCACATTGGTAAATATTGCGTCGTAATTTAACCGTGCGCAAACGCTTGAAACAAACAGAATCTCTTCTTAAACCGATGGGCTGATTATCACGAAACTTAAGATAAATTATCGTTGGGTAAACCTGTTTAAAAGTTGTTGAAATTGTACCGTTTGGATGCATATTAACAATGTTATCTCATGCACAATATAATTTAATATATTGATATTGGTTCAGTTCTTATAACCAATTTTTATTTGTCTGCTCAAATTTATTTATTATACAATATATTGCTGAAGTTATTGACTGTTCACAATATACCTTCATAAATTGTAAAGCCTGTTACAAATTATGTTGATCCACTTTTGAAGTAAAATATCTTTGAGAAATAATTGTCTCAAATGCTAGTTAACTATATATCTATAAATTGTAACTTAACGATTTAACATCAAACTGTTGCCATTTGCGAGCTCTTGTATTAACATTCCAAAGCTTTACTTTGAACAATTATTTACAGTAAATAGATTTATATACAAGGTCTTGCCGATAGAGTAATCATTTAGAAGAAGACAATTAAACAGGATGGACATATTTTTAAAATTTTGCCAACCTACTTACAACAGTGGCAGTGACTATGATGGCGGGCATATATGTATATAACTATATAAAAATACTAACCAATTTAGAATGTTATTTATTTTACGTGGGTATTTAAATCGAATGCATGACTAAAAACTGAATGTATCTAGTTTCATGCAACTAAACGTGTCTATTCTTTAAAGACTGCTAATTATTAAAATGTTATTAAATGAATGTAAATGAATGTAAATGCGGGCGTTCTTCAGTTATGTTTATACTTGTTTAGTAGCGAAACAATGGTCATCCTTTTTTCATTAAACAAACACTCTTTATGTGTACAGTTTTCAATTTTTTCAATCTTTTCACTCCCTACAGTCCCCTGTTACAAATTGAAATTTGACCAAGCTTCCTGTTCTGGATGTACTCTCGTTTGCCCCGAACCAAGTTGGTTCATAATTTGAATAATATTTCGTTGAGAGGGCGAGATTATCTACTAATTTTATGATTACAAATTTTCAGGATGCATGTGGTAAACAATTATATTGAGAAACGAACATACTGAAGGAAAAATAATGGCGAGTCTTGCGGAGATATTCTCACATCAGGAAATGACGAACTGGCTGAAAGCATGGGTAGCACTCAATATAGCAAAGGCTGGCTTGGAGGATTTTATTGAGAGAGAAATTAAACAATTTCAGAGCAGCATTTTACAATCAGTCACGACGAATATGAGTCTTCCATCGAATTCAATATGCACACGTTGCTTAAACGCGAATCTTTTGAAATGCCCTTCAAAAGGAATATGTAATAAAAGTAAAAACAACATTGTTTGCAAGTTGCATGACACGCCTAATAAACAACCACGACCGTGTCCAAACAGAATATGTGATGGAGTTCGTGATGAAATTATCAAGGCACATAGATACAATGGTCCATCGTGGAATAACACTTCTGCAGAACAATGGCTGATAAATCACAGGGAAGTAGCCAAATGTTACATGCCTCCGGACGGGTATAAACGAGTCTGTGCTATAAAAGATACAGATTTCAATGGCGTTGTCAGTGTTGTATTAAATTGTAAATATTTTGATAATTTGCTGTCGTTTTCCATAGCTCCACAGCAAATGAATTCCTGCCTTTTAACAAAGGTAAATTGTCTATCATATCTTTTGAAATATCGTCACGAAAACGTATTTGTATTATAAGCGTTTATTTGGGCAACTTGAATACAAAATATGTTCATATGTTGTTTAATGTATCGATAAACGTATTACTTACCAAACATGACATAAAAGATGTATGCGCGATTTTTTATCAACGCCATTCGTTGGTAACCTTGTCTATATTGTAATGTAATATTGACTCTTTGTGCCATAACATTAATATGTACGTTGCATATAACACAATATATTATTAAGTAGAAAACATTATTTGCCACAGGCGCGGGACATATGCAAAGCAGTCCGACATTCTTCTAATTGCAAAGTGACGAGCACCGACCTTCAAGACTATTTCCTATCGTTGGTCACTTTACTCAGTGATTCACGTGTTTTAGCCCACGATAGTAGTGCACAAGATGCTGTCAGAAAATTAAAACAGGTAAATATTTGTTATATTGAAAGAAGTTTCACGTGTGTTTCAAAAGTAATAATCAGTTTGCTATCATGTAATAATATACAATGTTACATTTAGTAACCATTTTATATACGTGTTTTGAAAAGAGCCCTAACACATAATTCGGTCACATTTGAAAATGTCAGTAACTGTCTATAAATTGTTTATATTTTAAATTTTAGAACAAAACAATTTACAATGAGAAATTATATGATTCATACAAATTACTTATCCATTTTTATTTTTGATTTGAGATTTGTAACGGGGTGGTTATTTGATCCTTCAATTTTTAAGCCTACCTTGTATGAGTATTTACCTTTCGAAACGTAACCTAAAGTTTGTCAGTCTTTTATGTACAAATATTTCTATTCAAGTCTTTACACAACCAGCATTTAATTAGTAGAGATTTGTAACCGTTTCCACGATAAAGTTCCTTTATAATTTAATGAAAAATTAACGAATGCGCTTGTCTCGTTAGCGTAGCGATCAAATGACGAGCTAACGCTATATTTGTACACCAATGTTTGCTTACGGTTCAAACGGTTTATTACTCGTTTCTCAGGCATAAGTAAAAAATATAAGGACGGGCAGAGATTAATCAATCAGATGGGAAGCGGATGTGTATTATGAAATTATATGTCATAAGAAGATTAATTATGTTCTTATATTTACAATTATTAAAGCAAGTGTATATTTACATAATGTGTATGTTATTAATTATTAACTAGAAAAATGGCGCGGCAGAGACCGACGCGTACCCCCACGCCGTATAGATGTTATATTAAAAGGCAATTTTGGGTAGGCAAGCTCTATGTTGGCGGAACTCCGAAGTGGGTAATGTGGACACGGATGGTCGAGATAGACCGTGTTGTCATAAGAAATGTTGAGTATTTATTTGAATTCAATTGGTGCATAAATGAAGAAGTTATGTTTAAACAAAATTTTGGGTGGGCGGGGCGCCCCACGGTTGGTAATGGGGCAATGCATCTAGTGAAAATTGACCGTTTTCTCATAAAAGAAATTCAGTATCAATTAGAAGTGAATCGGTGTAGAAATGAAGAATGTGAAATAACCAAAACAAATGAGTGAAAATCTCTGAACCGGCCCCATCCAAACCCCCATAACTTTTGACCCAGGGGTCAGATCAAAATCCCAAATAGTGCACTGTCGCACATATGCTCATAGCTACCATGTGTTTACGTTTCAAGGTTCTAGTGCTAATAGTGTAGGAGGGGGTAGTGGCCAGGACGGACAGACATACGGTAGAAATAACCACATAATCCCCCGCTCCAATTTGGAGCGTGGGGATAATCAATGACAAATAAAAATCGGAGTACTTACAGTACTGGTGTGACGATGCTTTCGAAGAGGATGGATATAAAAGCATCAATTTAAGTTTATCCACATCACCACAATTGTGTTTGTGGGTACGAACATTTTGGGTACGAAACAAAATTTGGGTACGAAAATTTTGGTTACGAAAAGTTATGCCAAAAAAAATGGGGTACGAACAAAAAGTTGAGTACGAAAAAAAAATTGGGTACGAAAATATTGGGTACGCAAAACAGTTGGGTACGAAAAAAAATGGGAACGAAACAAAATTGGGTACGAAAAAAATGGGGTACGGGCTACGAACAAAAATTGGGTACGAAACAAAATTTGAGTACGAAAAATAATTGGGGTACGAAAAAAAATGGGTACGACAAATTTTGGGTACGAAAAAATTTGCGGGTACGGGAAAATTGGGGAACGAAAACAAATTTGGGTAAAAAAAACACAAAAAAATTGGTACGAACAAAAAAATTGGGGATGACAAATTTTTGGTACGAACAAAAATTTGGGGGGAAGGGGAGGTAGTACCCGTGGACCTGTCGATAAATTTGAAAGAGGACGGAAAAAAGCTGCCTTTACCTTTATCAATGGCCCTGAGGTTGGTCATGTGGACATCAATGGTCGAGATAGACCGCGTTGTCATAAGAGATGTTCAGTATTAATTTGAAGTCAATTGGTGAATAAATGAAGAAGTTATGTTTAAACAAAACTTTTGGCCCACCCCAACCCCCATTCTCCACTATCTCCTCCTACACTATTAGCACTAGAACCTTGAAACTTACACACATGGTATCTATGAGCATATGTGCGACGGTGCACTATTTGGAATTTTGATCTGACCCCTGGGTCAAAAGTTATTATCATGTGCGTCGCATGTTGTTAGTAGAATGAGTTTTTTACCCATTTTACCCATTTATTAACCCATAACATTATCTAATACTATATACAATCTGTAACTTTGGGGCTTGTCTGAAGATATGTGTCAGATAACGCGACCCAATAAAAGAAAACGAAATTAGATCGAACACGAAATTTATCATGCCACTACTGCACATTTAAGTTTGAGACGCTGACATGATATTTTAAAGTGTTATCGGATACCCCATCCGAAAACACTTTTAAGCTCCGCCCATTAATATCATTTTTTTAATCCGCCCACATTTGGGTTGATCATTATGTTGTGCAGCGTTCAATGTTTGCTTAGTCCCGCCCACACTGAGAACTACTTTTTGTAGGCGTGGAATGTCGCTTACGTCGTTAAAATGTAAACAAACTGAACCATTCATATTGTATTCAGAAAATCCATAAACAGTAAGTAATAGTTAAAACTTATATCATTTAATAAGTTAATAAAACATGGAAAACATGACAGAAATGAGCATTCATCTATGGGAAAAGAAAACAAATAAAAATTTGGGCTTCACTTGCTTCACTTTAAAAGAACACACACTATACAGTTGCAGTAATAAGAAACATTTACTGTAACTTAACAAAAATAAACTTTATACATTTTAATTAAAAAATAACCATAACAGATTGGATCAAAAGAAGAATTCAGGACAATTTCTACTTTAAAGATGCAAATGCTTTCCTTTTTTGTGTCACTCTTTAGAAAGCAAGGCAAAAAAGTGAATATCATACACAATAAATTAATGTCGAAAAAGAAAATTCTAAGTATTAACTTAACTTTAGATGCTTTCTTAGCCAATACCTGCCATACCTAATAGTACATAAACTATTCAATTTTAAGTATCTGAAATCAAAATTGTACATAAAACTGGTTCTGTCTCCACAGAAAATGTTTTTGTACACTTGTAGTCGGGTAGTCTAGTTAACCTGAAAATGAAATAAAGAAACAAAAAAAGCTTTTCTCAATAAAAGATTTGTTGAAAAAAAGTATGATCTTTCCAAAAAGTAATTAGATTGGTTGATTTGAAGCTGTGCCGCAATGCAGTGTGGGTATATCTTGAATTCTTTGAGAGGCAGAGAAAGACTGACGCCAGTGCAACTAATAAGGCTAGAACTGTATTGACAAGAACTTTGAAGTGTGTTGTTTCAACTTTCTGCAATTAAAATTTAAACAAAAAAACTATAATTAAATTTAACAAATCCAACATGAGACTAAATGTCAAAAAAGAGATTATTAAAATAACATTTTTATACCACAACTTGAACAAATTACAATTTAGAATAATCATTTACAATATCATTATACAAAAAGATAATATAGGCATATGAAATGGCGGTAAACCTTTTAATGATAGACTTAGGGCATTTTCCTAACAAGCGAATGGCTGTTTTTGAAGAAATTTGAGGAATTTGCGATGCAAATGTTCAATATTTAAAAAAGTGGGCTACAATTTTGTTCACATTTTTTACCAGTTAGCGACATTTTTTTCACAATTTTTAACAGTTTGACACACATATTTTTACAAATTTGAACAATGTGCAACTCATTTTTTTCACAATTTTGAACAGTCACAACTCATTTGTTCACAATTTTGAACCGTGTGCAACTAATTTTTCCTCATTTTGCAACATTGCGCAACTCATTTTTCACAATTTTCAACATTACGCGACTCATTTTTCACAATATTGAGCGACTCATTTTTTTCACAATTTTCAATAGTTTGCGACTGATATTTTCAGAATTTTAAACAATGGGCGACTCATTTTTTTCACAATGTAGAATAGTCACCAACCATTTATCACAATTGTGAACAGTGCGCGACTCATTTTTTCACAATTTGAACAGTGTGTGACTTATTTTTTCACAAAATGAGGGGGCCGAGGTTTCTGCACAAAGATAAAAAAGCAAGCCTCGCCTTTTCCTACGCCATATCAGACTCGTCTGATATCACATGATATCAAAAGTCACCAACCATATATTCTCTATATATTCGGTCTTTTCGTAACTAAAGGAGTTGTCTCCCATTCGGGTAGGTATCACGAGTATCTCGGGTAAAAAGCGGTCCGTCTTAAATACGTATATGACTCATATCCGCGGATATGACCGAAAAGTGCGGATATGGACGAATATAAGCAATATCGACACTTTTTCTGTAATATTTATTTCAATAAAAAAAAAACACAATATGTGTTACATATGTTAGTATTGTCTCAAAATATAACAATTTAATAGACATTATCATTTTCCCAACTCTAAATTCATATCCGCGAACATGACGAAGTGCCAGAAGATTGTTTTAGGGCACACACCACAAACAATATAACCACGCCGACACCACATATGTTTTGTTGTATACGTTTACATAATGATGTACCTACCCGAATGGGAGACAACTTCTTAGTTACGAAAATCCCGATATATATTGTTCATGTGATGTGTTGCTTTTTGGCTTGTTTAGAAAACGAAAAACATGTGTTCCTACCATTTTTGCTTGTTTGAGTGATTTATTTCGACGTTATGTCGCTGTCTAATTTTTTATTTTATGATTGCAAAAAAGACACATACATGCGAGTCTTATTTTTTTAATGAGCTCACCTGAGCACAATGTGCTCATTGTGAGCTTTTGTGATCTCCTTTTGTCCGTCGTGCGTCGTCAGTCGTGCCGCGTCAACGTTCGCCTTGTTAATACTCTAGAGGACACATTTATTGTCCAATCTTCATGAAATTTGGTCGGAAGATTAATCTCAATGATATCTTGGATGAGTTTGAAAATGGTTACGTTTGCTTGAAAAACATGGCTGCCAAGGGGCGAGGCATTGTTCCTAATATGGCTATGTATGGCTATAGTAAAAACTTTTTACTCTAGAGGCCATATTTATTGTCCAATCTTCATGAAACTTGGTAAGAAGATTCATCCCAATAATATGCTGAACGAGTTTAAAAGTGATACCAGTTGGTTGAAAAACATGGCCGCCAGGGGACGGGGCATTTTTCCTTATATGGCTGAAGTAAAACCTTGTTAACACTCTAGAGGCCACATTTATTGTTCAATCTTCATGAAATTTAGTCGGAACATTGGACTTTATGATATCTGGGATGAGTTTGAAAATGGTTACGTTTGTTTGAAAAACATGGCTACCAAGGGGCGGGGCATTTTTCCTTATATGGATTAATATTGCTATAGTAAAACCTTGTTTACACTCTCGAGGCCACAATTATTGTCCAATCTTAATGAACCTTGGTCAGAAGATTCATTCTAATAATATCTTGGACGAGTTTTAAAATGGTGCCAGTTGGTTGAAAAACATGGCCGCCAGGGGCGGGGCATTTTTCCTTATATGGCTTTAGTAAAACCTTGTTTACACTCTAGAGGCCACATTTATTTTCCAATAATCATGAAACCTGGTCTGAAGATTTGTCCCAATTATATTTTGGAAAAGCTTGAAAATGGTTCCGGTTGCTTGAAAAACATGGCCACCAGGGGGCGGGGCATTTTTTTCTAATATGGCTATAAATGTATATTGCTTTAGTAAAACCTTGTGAACACTCTAGAGGCCACATTTATTGTCCGATCTTCATGAAACTTAGAATATTAGTCCCAATGATATCTTGGATGAATTTGAATATGATTACGGTTGGTTGAAAAACATGGCCGCTAAGGGGACTGGGCATTTTTCCTTATATAGCTATAGTAAAACCATGCTAACAGTATAGAGGCCACATTTACTGTCCGATCTTCATGAAACTTGGTCAGAAGATTTGTCCTAATGATATCTTGGACATGTTTGAAAATGGTTCCGGTTGTTTGAAAAACATGGCCACCAGGCGATGGGGCATTTTTTCTTATATGGCTATATATATGGCTTTTGTAAAACCTTGTTAACACTCTAGAGGCCACATTAATTGTTCGATCTTCATGAAACTTTGTCAGAAGATTCATCCTAATTATATCTTGGACGCGTTTGAAAATGGTTTGGGTAAAATGAAAAACATGGCCACCAGGGTGCGGGGCATTTTTCCTTATATGGCTATAGTAAAACCTTGTTTACACTCTAGTTAAATATTCTCGAAGTTTAATGTAGTAATATTTATTTCGCAAAAAATTACTTAAGGGAGAAAAAACTGTTCATAGCTTGAATTGTTTGAATTCCAATCATGAATGCACACTTAATAACTCCAACTGTCCCTTATCAGATGCCTGAGCACAAATCAATACACATCTCGGAGTGAACCTTGTTGTTCTAGTTTTAGATCAGCAACTTGATACCTTGTGCTATTTCTTTGATGTGTGGCACCATAATAAGAGAAGATATAATTTTTGAGGCATACCGTTTATTGATGAGGTCTGAATTGTTTTGTGTGATTATCAAAGATTTGTGTTTTAAAACGGATTTATTGATTTTTTAATTGGAAATATAGTTGCAAGTTGAGTCTGAAAATAGTTCATGTTTGTTTATAAACAAGGCTCTCAGGGGGTAGTAGTTTATTTGTATGTCTACAGTTGTTTATAGTAAAACATTGTGAATACATTTAGTCACATTTTTAGTTCAATCTGAATGACACTTGCTGAGTGCGAATGTTGTTATCATATCTTGATTTAGTTTACTCAATTAGTTTTAATATCATCTTCAAACATGGTGACAATCTTTATGAGCATAATATTTTTTGCTCATGGTGAACTTTTGTGATCACCTTTTGTCAATTGTCTGTCTTCCGTTGTGCGTCATGCATATTTGCCTTGTTAACACTGTAAAGGCCACATTTATTGTCGGATCTTCATTAAACTTTGTAAGAAGATTTGTCCCAACGATATCTTGGACGAGTTCAAAAATGGTTCAGGTCTGTTGAAAAACATGGCTGCCAGGAAAGCCATTTGTTGTTGTTCTTCATGAAACTTGGTTAGAACATTTGTTCTATTGATATCTTGGGTTGCAAAGAACAGGTCATTTCTTTTTATCTCAGGTGGGCGACTTTGGGCCTTTCAGGCCCTCTTGTTGTTGTTTTTTATTATAAACTTTACCTGTACATGAAGTTTGTTTGCAAGTGATATACCCGTATACCCAAATGCCTAACAGTGCGATACGGTTTGAGACAGGTATGTTTGGGTTCAGCTGTCACAGTGGCGTACTTTCTTCGGCCCGAGTATTTGCGTGTTTATGTCCGAGCCTGCCTCGACGAAATTTTTTTAACATATTTCTTCAAATAACAGTTACATTATGTGGTCACGGGATGCAAGATCTATGTCTATGATTGAATGTTTAATGTCAAAATTAGAGGTCAAATGTCACATTAATGCAGACTGCAAGACTGCATCGTCATAGCTTTGATCACAAGGCGTGTCAGGCGCAATCCCTAAGGTCAGAGGTCAATACGAACATGACTTACCTTGTTCTGACAATGACAGTGCCATTTATCAGGCGATAAATTATTATTTATCATGTTGTATACTAGAGCTGATAACATTAATAAAGAGCATGTTCATTCAGGAATATATTGACTTACATTAAATGTTTACATATGGCAATCATGGGAAAACGATTTATTTTGGTTCGGCACCTCTTAAAGTTGTGAATGATTACTCAACATCTGCCTACATATGAAATTGCGTGTATATTTAATCTAAGACTCAAACAACAATTATCAAACTCATATAACAGATGGTCTTGATTTGTTTCCTCAAAAGGTCGTATTTAACCATGTTTTTTTTCATTATCTGCCATGAAACATGAACAATTTAATAAAATACTCGATGTGTTAAAGACCGTTGTATCACCCCGACACATATTTCGACACAAAGAATATATATATATTGTTTAAATACAGGCAATCTCAGCGTAACTTTTAATTAGACGCGGGTGCTAAAAATGTGGAAGCGCTGTATACGAAATAAATAATTTTTGTAGGATTAGTACTGAATGCAGATACATTTTGTTAAGTGAGTTCATTTAAATAAATAAAGTAAAATACACTTACTTCAATTTAAAGTGATTGTGTGCCTTAATTTCGGTGTGATAATCCATGCATTTAATGATGGATCACGAATTAAGACAGTCGCAGTCCTCAGCGGATGCTTTCTTAAATGGGCCCTGTATATCTGAAAGCAGAATAACTATTGTGAATTCTGAACAATAATTCATAATTATGCCACAATATTATGAGAGATTGAAATATCTTCTTTAAATATATAACTGCATCTACGATGTTCACTTTTCTAATTACCAAATGTATTTTTTTCTTTTTAAATAGTTAGAAAATGACCACCTTCACATTTCTGTACCGGAAATATGCCAGTTACTGAAAGATTCACAGCAGACAATAACAGGGGCTAAACAAGTATCTGATGAGTCATTAACAAGACTCAAAACGTATATGGAAATAAACAGTGAACATATAGAGATTTTGTACAGTCGTCAGGATGACTTTGAAAAGACCGTTGAACAAATACAAACACGGATCAGCTCCCTTCAGAACACAGAAGAAACAGACTACGATCGAAGGGTTCAAGGTAAATATGTGTTGATTTGCACTTAATAATACCTTTGCTACATCCTTAAGATTATTTTTCCTAATACGTGTTTACTTAATATTCCCTTCGTTGAAAACAATACTGACACTATATCTTTATTCCAAGGATTTGCCAAGTGAATAAGCCAGTTGTCAGTTAACGGTTGTATTCATTCATCTTGTAAAGTAAATGTGAATGATGTTGTTTAAAACGTATGATAATACAACATGAAAATATTAAAACATAATATTTTGCCTTATATTTGGGAACAAAATTATTGAACTGTTATTTCGTAAGTTTACAAGCACCCAGAAGATACACATGTAAATTGCAGGACTCGAACACAAATGGGAACGACATTTAAAAGCAGATTCAAAGCATGACCTCTTTTCCAGAATATTTTTACGGATATCAAACATTGATTTCCTATTAGAGCATACATTTTTTTTATGCGAACTTACAACAAAATATGGCGAAGCGATGGGGAGTAAGTTGGTTCCTTTTACCTAGTTCCTTTTTTCCTCATTCGAAAATGAATAAGGCAGTTCCTGTTTCCTTATTATTTTTTTGCGACTTAACAAGGAAAACGTAGCTTGTTGCACTAACTTCGGGAAAATAAGACTTGTTACCTCCGAGACCAGCGCCATTGTGTCGGTTCCAACGACCTTTGATCTCGGCAATGTTGAAGGTCGCCTGATGTACCGTTTGCATCCAAAACAAAAAAAAACGCTTTCAAAAAATGTCAGCAGTGTATGCGTTGGTCTTTTAATTGAAAAAAAATAACGACGCATCTCGATGACACATTCCACTATTCTAGAGGAACTTAGGCCGCTTCAGTTTTGCCTTTATGGTTACGCCATTGACGTCGAACTGACAACAGCGCTGTCCGAAATATTGGCATTCGGTACTGAAACGCTACGATCGGCAAACGACTGTTTACCGTCGAGGCCAATTAATATTTTATATACCCAACCTACATTTACAAATATGTTCGTTAATTAATTTGTCTCTTTAATTCATTTTTATGTTTTATTTATAATAAAAACATTCTAAATCCTTATTCGATTTGAATAAGGAACTGGGTTATCATTACTTAAAACTCAGTTGAAATGTATTGTTATAAGTATTTAAAATATTCAAACTGTATATCATGATGTTCATTTATTTGTTCTACACTAAGGAATAAGGAACTGGTTCCCCTTTTTATATTCAGCCGCGAAAAAAGGATCTGGGTTATCCGCGAAAAAAGGATCTGGGTTAACAGTCAACAAAACTCGGTAGAAATATATTGCAATTTATATTTCTAATATCCATCCTTTTCATTCATGTATGGTACTCTCTGGTTGATAATGTATGAAAAAGTATGAAAATTCCCTATTTTCGGTTTCAATAAGTTAATTATTAATTAAATGATGAAGCCGCGAAAAAGGAAATGGGTTATCATTTAGAAAAACTAAGACGAAATGTATATCATTAAATATTGTATATAGCCAACCTGCATATACAATGATTTGTATTTATATGTGGTATACGTTGGTTCAATATAAACTTACCTTTTGAGAAAGAAAATTGTATTTCCTTATTTGGCTTGAAAACGGACTAAAGAACTGGTTCCCTTTTCCATATACAGCCGCGAAAAAAGAAATGGAGTTTAGATAAAAACAAATATTTTGAAATGCACTAGATTGCATTTTTATATCACACAAATGTTAAGTAGGTGCACATGCATTAGGTTTAGTTAATGTGAAGTTAGTATTCGAAGTAGAAAATGCCTGTTCGGTTTATAAAAGAAATCCTACGCAAACACGAAGGAAAACCATGAATATGTATCCTTTTGCATACATTAAATGTATTATTTTTATTTTGTTTTGATTAACTGAAGAATTGTATGCATTACTTTTCTTAAAAACCTTATTTCAAATATGTTAAGCGTGAACAAGGAATAAGGAACTACCATTTATAAGGAATACGGAAAAAGGAAAAAGAAAAGAAGTATAGAATATGCGCGGCTTGCTCATCCCGTTATAACGATGAAATCAACCATAATTTCATTAAAATTATCATCATAATATAACCATAATTTTCCAAAAAAAATATTATAACCATGTTTGTTTATAAAACAAAGTTAATATGACGACCATGAGGCTCTCGAAGGGATAGGTTGCACGGTCACGACGGGCTAGGAAGGTCACGACGGTTTACGACGTTCATAACCTTTCACGACGTTCACGACTTTTCACAAAGAGGGGGGGGGGTGTAAGGAGCGTTGTGAAAAGGTTAAACATTTTTCGGTTTTCAAATTTAACCATATTATGGTTAAAATACATATTTATCCATAATAATGGTAGGACGACGCAGGACGACGCGTTTTGCGCCAGAAGCAAAATAAAAATACAAATCATGTGATTTTTAAATACAAAATTAATAATAATTTAACCATATTAATGGTAGGAAGACGTAGGTCAACGGATTGTAAAATTCACGAATAATGGCTGCTTTCGAAAGTCCTCCATCAACCTGTTTTGCGCCAGTCGACCCGTCACTTGCGATAATTCTGGTGAAGTTGAAAAATTAAATTTTCATGAATTTCTTATGGTAATTATGGTTAAGGTGTGGCTATAATTTGGATAATTGTATAGGAGTAGAGTGAGCATTGAATTGATTTTTAAATGATTGAAAAGTTTTAATATTTTTTTAGAAAATTATGTTTCTAATACTTTTTTTAAATAATGGTTATACTTACTTTTTTATAAAAAAGCATGGTTATAAATCCTTTTTGTTAGAAAATAATTGTTAAAATACTTTTTTTCGAAAATTATGGTTATACTCCTTTTTTTATAGAAAAGCATGTTTATAGATCTAATATTTTTTTAGAAAATTATGGATATAATACTTTTTTTAGAAAAATATGGTTATACTAACTTTTTTTCAGAAAATCATGGTATAATAACTTTTTGGCAAAAATTATGGTTATACTACTTTGGTTTATAAACAAACATGGTTATAATTTTTTTTTTGAAAATTATGGTTATAATATAATCATAATTTAAATGATTTATGGTTGATGTCATGGTTAAAAACGGGATGAGCCAGCCGCGCATATTCTATACTACTAAGAAACCAATTTACTCTCCATGGCTAAGCGATGTAACATGCTCATTTAACTGAGGGAGTGTGTAAACGCAAGTACATAAAAATAAAACAAGGTACGTATATAGTCTTCATTTCACATGACATTTGGGTAAAAAATGAATTCCAATACAATAAAGTAAACAACGACTGAATACCGTATTAACTAAAAATAAAGGAAACATGGGAGTTATGTTTAAAACCAAGCCGAAAATGTCGCATGTATTCAAATCGTGTCGATCAGTGCATGCTAGTACAGGGTGCAGAATCGACGGAGTTTTCGGGGATTTAAACAAGGGCTGGACAGAATGTAAACGCACCGTTAAAAACTTTATTTTTGCAAATATCTCAAGTTATTGAAATACATTTGCAAAAATCTATGGTGCATAAAAGACAGTTTTTCTTGCAGTTTTTGACGATATCTAAAGGTATAAGAACAAATCATTGAATACGTCTGAAATCCGTGACAAAATTTCACGTTGCGTGAATGATAACCGTGTACAATGAATGCAGTAAAAATGTAATTTCTGAACAAGATCACATGCTTATTAAATAAAGTAATTCTGATGTATTTCACATTGCCATAAGCAGCATAAAAATCTGTCTTTTATGCACTCGTTGAAATTCTTAAGAAAACTTGTTTTTAAAAGTCATTTGAAATTAAGCACCACTTACCGTCGTCTTTCAATCCATAAAAGTTAAAAGGTGGAACCAAAAAAGTCACGTGATCCTGCACCCTGAATAGTTATAATGGTAAACATCGGTAACGATTATAACGATACACGGAAAATTAGCCCATTAACCTGTCAACATAAAAGTAGAGAAAGCCACATTCATTTGTAAAAGAATGTTAACCCGAACGTGATTTTAATTTGCAATATAACATTTCACTTATTAGTGACATCATTATACAATAAGCACAAAAACATAGTATGGAAATGCTTTAACCGACCAACTATTAAACTTTGAAGATATAATTAAAAGTTATATCGACATGGTTTCTTCTTATGTAAAAGTTTAGTCTGACGAAGTAACTATACTTCAATAAAGACATACACACTAAGCAACGCTACTGCTAAATACATAATAAAACATGTTATTTTGTTGTATATTTTAATGAGACGTTGTAACGATAAACTTCCAAAAATGTTGATCAACTCATTAAACCAGAAAGCCAACAGAATAGTTAAGAAAAGATTCGATTACTTATTAAATTGCAACACCATAAATTATGAAGATACCAATGAAAAAGTTATACATGACGTAATGGTGACATCACACTTCCTTATTGATAAAACACTTCTTCATTTTAAATCGACAATCTCACAATCTTAAATAGAACTTGCAGTATGTTCATTTAAAGAACAAAGTACATAGCAAAACAAATAAAAATACTCTAAAACATTAACTGTTGATAAGAAAAATCGATTTTCATTTTAATGACTGTCATAGATATAGCTAAATGTTATATTTGCCAATAACTATGCGATATGTTGTTAGAGCCAATGACTTGTTTTGAATTGATAAATTGTAATTTATATCATACCGCTTTGAGATCTAAACAAATTGGGAATTTCAACATGATTTCTTTAGTTCACTTTCAATTACGTTCTTATGGTTTACAAAACCCATGGGTAAGGATTAATTAACTGTAGTGATTCGTTTAAAAACACATTTACATAACGTTTAAATATGTTTTGTTTTTCTTCTTAGATTTCCTAAGGCGTTTGATTATTCATTACCAAGAAAAATATAGGCATGTAGCTATATCTCCACTGATGCCTAATGTTGTCCGATCTTTAGACGAAACATATGTTGCACCAGCAATACGCCGAATTGTAACAGAAAACGATGGGTCAAGAAAGAAGACAGAGCAAGTAACAACATATAATGGTGTTTTGCATACCAACAAGGAATCAAAAAGACGAATATTTTTACAAGGTGAGCCAGGCACAGGAAAGTCTACATTTGCTGCAAAATTAACTCTTGACTGGTGTAATGAATGTACTTCTGTGCCCGCACGCACTGTGGAGCAAGTTTATTTTATCGACGTTAAAACACTTAGTAAATTTAAATTTGTATTTGTTGTTGAACTGCGTGAGGCAAACAAGAAACAAAAAGTATTAGAGCTGATCAAAGAGCAAATCATTGAAAGGATATACGCAGATAAAGATGTAGAGTCCGCATACATGACGGTCTGGACGAATGGTCTGCTCCTGATGATGATTGTGTCTTGCCTTTGGTGCCCTCTTCATTCCAGTGTTTGGTGGTGATTACAACAAGACCCTGGAGAATGACCGATGAACGGCTTAAGATTTCCCAGTTTGACTCTTTGCTCGAACTTGAAGGCGTTGAAAACCCTTTTTGGTTGAGTAAACGTGTTTTGGGGTGTATTGTTAGTGGAAATATTGAGACAGCACACCAACAATTCATAACGTACATAGCAAACAATCGTTTGAATGATTTATTATTAACACCAGTGCTCCTCACAATAGTTGTTTGTTTGTGGGTAGATAATACATATCTTAAAGGATCATCTTGTGAAATATACAGCAATCTACTGGACAGTCTGCTGAAAAAGGCAAATAGTACAGTAGAATATTTTCATTCGCCTCCATATAAGTGTTTTGAGAACTTAAAACATATCAAACCGAACATGGATTACATTGAAAGTATTTCAAAAACAGCTTTCGGTCTTTTATTTATAGAAAACAAGGAACGATCTCTTGTATTTACCGACAAAGAGTTATCAAAATATATGTCAGCAGTAGAAGTGAAGTTTGCACTTAAAGCCGGTATATTGTCTGAACGACAATATTCCACCCTGTCTAACAAATTATCTACATTTTCATTCATCCACAAAAGTGTACAGGAATTTCTTGCTGCAGTTCATATCGCAAGAAATGTAAACGCAATGTTCGATACACATTGTATGTATTTGAAAAGGGACAAAAAAGCTTGCTTTGAAATAGATCGTGTATTTACGTTTTTATGTGGACTAAATATTGATGCTGCAAATGCATTGTCAAACGATATGGAGTTGAACCGCGATATTATTACAGCGAACAATTTTCTCGATGCCACGTCTTATCAAAACATTATCGTTTCTGGTTATTTGGAGGCAAAAGCTAACAAAATTGTTGATGAAAAGATTCGTTTGCAGTTGAGTCATTTTAACTTTATATTTGCTTTGCAAAGATTCGGTTTCAAACGCATTCTGTCATTAAACATGTCAAACGTTCAATCCTTAGTGATAGATACAAATCAGTGCTCGGAATATATGTTTAAGAAAGCATTGGCATCGTCAACTAAAAGTCTTTAAAGCTTGAGAGTTTATTCAATTTTTCAGCATATAGAATCACAAAATGTAACGAGTAGTGCAATCCTGGATTTATCTTCACACCATCAGCTAATGGTATTACATGTTAAAGGTTCGATTACCTTAAAAACACATCGCCAGCTTCATAATCTCACAGAGCTTACATTAATAAGATGCAAATGTGATGTGGATTTTTCATCTTGTCGAAAGCTTACCAAGCTTAATCTTTATGAACATGTGACATTGTTACCAAATGCAATTCGTCATCTCGGAAAGCATCTTAATTTTGGATTTCAATTGCATGAATTAACATTATTATGCAGATATGAAGGGCTGGATCTGTCTGCATCCCAGAGATTAAGAGAACAAGTACTAGGTAATACTGTGACACTAGTGCCGAATTCTCTTCATGGTTTACAAGCGCTTGAATACCTCGAACTACAATGTAAATATGATGATCTTGACGTGTCAATGTGTCGCAAACTAAGCACACTGATTTTGGGTAAAAACATAACAGTGCTGCCAAAATCACTGGATGGTGTTAATACATTGAATGAATTGCATTTATGGTGTCGATATGATGGACTTGATGTGTCATCATGTCAGAGTTTAAGGAAACTTACACTGTATAATGCAGTAACACTTATTCCGAATTCTCTTCGTCTTATTGAATTGAATGAACTGAAATTATTTTGCAAGTATGATGCATTGGACCTGTCTGCATGTCAGAGATTACAGAAACTAATATTATTAAATTCTACAGTGACACTTGTGCCAAATTCTCTTAAAGATTTGCATGCGCTTGATGAGCTCGTATTACTTTGCCAATATGAGGATCTTGACTTGTCATTATGTCACAAACTAAGCATACTGTCTTTGGAAAAAAACGTAACAGTCTTGCCAAAAACACTGGATGGTCTTAAACATTTGAACAGGCTTCAAATATTTTGCCAATATGATGGATTCGATTTGTCCTTATATCAGAGCTTAAGGATACTACAACTAGGTAATACAGTGACCATTGGACCGAATACTCTTCATGATGTTCGGGGGCTTGAAAACATCACACTATTATGCAAATATGATGATCTCGACGTGTCATTGTGTCGCAAACTAAGCACACTGATTTTGGATAAAAACATTACAATGTTGCCAAAATCACTGGATAGTCTTAATACATTGAATGAATTGCGATTATGGTGCCGATATGATGGACTTAATGTGTCATCATGTCAGAGTTTAAGGAAACTTACACTGGGTAATGCAGTAACACTTATTCCGAATTCTCTTCATGAACTCAGGGCGCTTGAATACCTCGAATTAGAGTGCTACTATGATGATCTTGACGTGTCAATGTGTCTCAAACTAAGCACACTGATTTTGGATAAAAACATCACAATGTTGCCAAAATCACTGGATAGTCTTAATACATTGAATGAATTGCGAGTATCGTGTCGATATGATGGACTTGATGTGTCATCATGTCAGAGTTTGAGGAAACTTACACTCGGTAATGCAGTAACACTTATTCCGAATTCTCTTCGTGAACTCAGGGCGCTTGAATACCTCGAATTAGAGTGCAAATATGATGATCTAGACGTGTCAATGTGTCTCAAACTAAGCACACTGATTTTGGATAAAAACATTACAATGTTGCCAAAATCACTGGATAGTCTTAATACATTGAATGAATTGCAATTATCGTGCCGATATGATGGACTTGATGTGTCATCATGTCAGAGTTTAAGGAAACTTACACTGGGTAATGCAGTCACACTTATTCCGAATTCTCTTCGTGAACTCAGGGCGCTTGAATACCTCGAATTAGAGTGCAACTATGAGGATCTTGACGTGTCAATGTGTCTCAAACTAAGCACACTGATTTTGGATAAAAACATTACAATGTTGCCAAAATCACTGGATAGTCTTAATACATTGAATGAATTGCGATTATGGTGTCGATATGATGGACTTGATGTGTCATCATGTCAGAGTTTAAGGATACTTACACTGGGTAATGCAGTAACACTTATTCCGAATTCTCTTCGTGAACTCAGGGCGCTCGAATACCTCGAATTAGAGTGCAAATATGATGATCTTGACTTGACACTGTGTCTCAGATTAAGAACATGTATTCTGAAAGACCATATAGTTGTAGCACCAAACACACTGGATGGTCTTAGCGAATTGAATGAACTGCAATTATTTTGCAAATATGATAGACTTGATTTGTCTTTATGTCAGAGTTTAAAGATATTAAAACTTGGTAAACAGGTGACTCTTGTTCGTAAATCACTTCGTGATCTCCGGGAACTAAAACACACGGAACTATGTTGCACATATGATGACCTAGAATTTGATTAGATTAAGGACATATATTCTTGGTGAAGTTCTCACACTTCTGCCTACTTTACTGGCTTATCTTGTTAGGTATTAACAATGTGTCGTATGTGTGAAAGCTATTTATATTTCGCTTTACAAAACATCATATTGTTATTTTAGAATACTATCTGACATTTTTATACAATATACATATGTCTGCTCATAAAAGTGCATATTTAAATCAGACTGAAGACAAATAATTATATTACATGAAGGTTAAATGCCATGCATACCTAATTTGATCATGTATACATTCACTATTCAGAAACATTATTCTCACTTTTCTTAACACTGCAAGTAATGTTATTATAAGATTAATATTAATGTGTACACTTTGAAATATAATCATAATGCATATTAGAGAAAATAACTCGATAGTATGTCCGAAAAGAACAGTTAATACACGCTTTGAATATGAGATGTATGTACATTTTTATGTCAAAGTCTTGATGTTGTAGGTCAACATACGATTAATATTCTTAGGGTTTAGACACTGGTCGGTATACTAAAACACTATTTACTAGAGATTTAACTCTCACCCATCTGACACTATGTTCGCACATTTTTATGAGAATGATAGAAATACTATTTCTTGAAATAACATGTGTTATCTTTGTTGCATTTCCATTGATATTGAGATTTTCTTGTTCATATACCCAAAGTTTGATTTTTTTTTCACTGTATAGTATCGTGTTGACAATGTTTTAAGTAAATTTAAGTTTCGTTTGGAAATATATTGTTTGTGTGTTCAAGTGACATAAAACGAGAGCATCCCCGTCTACATGGCAATTTTTTAATTTCCCGTAACCTTTAATTATGGAACCGACAAAAATGCTCATTGTTACTGAATGAAATTGACATGTCGTGTTATCAATTTCTACATTGATTTTTAGCAGTATGTATTTACTTATGGGCATTTGTTGTTCGTGTAATCAATTGTGATGATGTTAATTTGATTTAATTAATATTTATTGAATTTCATGTTTATACATCAAGTAATGAAATGCTTTGTTTTGGTATTAAACTCGCTTAATCATCGTTTTGGTATTACTCGCTTATGTAATGATACGATTGTGATAAAATAAACAACATTGTATTATGTTTGATCATATTTGGTACCTTTATATTAAGCCCATGCTATTGAATGAACACGATTGGGTCGAAACAATATATGGAAAAACAGCGCTTAGTTTAATATTCTAAAGACATTGGATCTTAAAGTTTATTGTACATCCTTTTATATAAACGACAAGTTTGATAATTATATTTTGTGTTATTTTTTACAAATTGTCACATAATTTATGTTTGTAATATTTAAAAAGGACAACTTTAACAATTATTTATTAACTATATGATATTTAAAAAAGCAATCGTTGATGCGTTCTTCTATTATTTATTAGTGACATTGATTTCAATTGATATAAAGTGTCATACTGTTAGCTAGCTTGATTTTTAACAAGGTTAACATATTCATGCACATTTCCCTAAATATGTGTAATTAACCGAATTATTTCGTTCGTATGTTTTTATACATCTTTTATTTGACAGTAGTGTTTACATGAGTTAATTCAATTGGAACGTCTGTTGTGTTGGCAAATATAATGTAACTACTTATAAGTATTTTGTTGTATCACGATTCGATGGATATATACTTTATGAGTTAACTTTCAACATACGTTAGGCTGAAAATATTGGTATGTTATTTATGCAACTTATGTATATTTTTAAGGGAATAAAATTACAGGTCATGTGTTAAAAAACAATGCATAAGTAAATATTAATACGTAAACACATATTTTTCAAAATGTATGTTAAAATTAACATCGCCTACATTGATATTTCTATCCGAATATTATAAAGGGGATATATTTAAACGTGTTTGATTATTTAACATCTGCACATACTTATGCTCGTTTGTTTCCAAAAGTATGTGTTGTTAACAGTTTTCTAGCATTTAGTTCTAACTGTATACACATGATGTAATACATTGTTTATTGCTTTTTTCCGAACATATGTAAAATATACTAGAACAGTTTCACTATTAAGATGTATTGTTTTCACCGCCTTTGGTAACTAAAATAATTGTTCTTGTGGAAAATGCTTATCACGACAAATCAAACAGTTTTCGTTGGCCGTTTATCTGTATATTAAGCAATAGTCATAGTTAAAAATGTGGAAACAATAAAATATCTTGGGCTAGTAACTCAGAACGAGCAGCATAAAGTTCATTTTGATTCTGGAACGAACATATATTATAGCAAAATGAAAAAAACATTACATGTATATTATGATTTTATGAACACAAAAGTTCAACATGATTTACTTTGTATTTTTTAATATGGTTTTGCGTTTAAACAAAAACTTAATATGTCCCCATATATTGGACCTTTGACCTTGAAGGATGACCTTGAACTTGACCTTTCACCACTCAAAATGTGCAGTTCCATGAGATACACATGCATGCCAAAACTCAAGTTGCTATCTTCAATACTGCAAAAGTGTACATTAAATGAGCGATGTTGGCCCATATATTTGACCTTTGACCTTGAAGAATGACCTTGACCTTGACATTTTACCACTCAAAATGTGCAGTTTCATGAGATACACGTGCATGCCAAATATGAAGTTGCTATCTTTAATATTGCAAAAGTTATGGTCAATGTTAAAGTTTGACGCAAACAAACAAACAAACACACAAACAAACAAAGCAACAGACAGGGCAAAAAACAATAGTGGTGGGGGGACATAAAAACGACGATTTGTCTTGATATTATTTATATTGTAATTATGCATTTATGAGGGTGTATACACTCTTTATATGGTCACTTATTGTCCGAAAAAAAAGAATATCTTATATTCAATATCTATCAGATGTTTGCTTCTATTAATACCAATTTTAACACTAAATCAAATATGATTTAATTATATGACTTTTATTTAACTATAAAAGTGTACTGTGACACGTTTCACTGGCGCGGAAATAAAAAAAAACTATGTATAAAACCGTTATGAATAAAATGTACCCGAAGTACTGCATAAGGTGCATTAAGTCCTTTTGGTGAGCAAAAATAATTTAAAAAAAACTGTCGTGTTGTAAAATATAATCTCATTGAAATGCCCAAATGTGTAGGTGAGAATATTGATGCCAATAGAATCGTGTATCAAATGTAAGAAATAAATGTGCATAATGTGGGAGAATTTAGTGTAACAATTCATGCCCTTATTTCGTATGAAATACCGTCGCTTCTTTACAACCAGTGTTATATATCTATCATATAGATAGATATGTATACGTTATCATGTTCGATGAAATACATGTCAAAACATAGTAATTGAAAACACGGATGTAAGTGACGTGTCATGTTTGTCTACGGCCTTAAACGTTTTAGAAATGGGATAATTATAACCCGATAGCAAATCAAAAGCTTGATCATTTTGCTGAACCAGTTTTTATTCTAGTTAATGTTTACGGAAAACAAATCATTGTATCTAGTAAATGAGTGACACGTCGAGTAAGGACAAATCACATAAAAAAAAGTTTTAGTGGGTACTATGCATCGATAAAAAACAAATAGGCATCCTGAACAATTCGTCAAATAAGTGAGATAATAAGACAATGAAAGACAATACAAGATGTGTACACTATTTGTTAACTCATTTTATACGAAAATAATTAAAGTATGTCGTTGTAAAGTAAATAGACGGTGATGATAATATAATTAAAAAAAATATATAATTTCAATATAAACAAGAGATGTGTTTGTCAGAAACACAATGCCCCCTAATGCGCCGCTTTTTTTTATCTTTGACCTTGAAGGATGACCTTGACCTTGACCTTTCACCACTCAAAATGTGCAGCTCCATGAAAAACACATGCATGCCAAATATCAAGTTGCTATGTTCAATATTTCAAAAGTTATTGCAAAACTTTACTGTAAGGTTAAAGTTTTGGGACAAAATGACAGAATGACGGAATGACGATATGACAGACAGAAAGAAAGAAAGACAGACAGGCCAAAAACCGTATACCCCTGATCTTTCGATCCGGGGGCATAAAAATATATCAACTGTTGTATCTGTCCTCGTTTATAAACAATTCCCAGTATCAAGATAAAAATGCAAGAAATATAATACGATTAGCGTTTACTGTTTTTATTGTTGATAAATGATTAGTTTTTATGTGATTTCTGCAATTATTAAAATAATAACTTACAGATTGTGGGACTATAATTCGATACACGTTTATAGTTACAGTGGCATTGATATCATATTACACATAACCTGATTATTCTCAAAAAGGGTTGTAACAAATCCAAAAAAAATATTCGGATTTGATCCCAAATAAAGTTTCTTACAATTTTTCGTATCCGGATCCCTCAGATAAGAGAAAATGAAAAATGTCTGTCTAAATTAAAGAAATCGGTGTTTTAGAAGTATAATTTGACTAAAAAACCTTTATATCAAAAGACATAACACAGTTCTCGTTAAACATCTTTTTTTCTGATTTTTTTCCTTAAGAACCGGTAACAGAAGTAATGAAATTTTCATGTGTTTAACTGCTACAAAAATGTAATTTGTTTAACGCAGGTTTACACTTTAATTCAAGTTAGTTGCATGACAGTGACCTCAGGCTTAGACTATTTACAATGAAGAGGCTCATTTATCATTAAAAACTGTTGCACAATATAACAGTTATAATTGAAGAACTTATGTTTTAAAACTTTTAATTGAGGTATAATTCTTAATGGAATACTTTTGCTCATACTTATTCTCAAACAGTATGGACAATTAACATGTTGTTATTTAAAGGGCATGGAAATGAGCAAATGTTAAATATTTTAAGTTTCTGATCTGTTAAAAAAGGCTTTCCTGACCTTTTAACAAACAATACTATATAATACTAGTTTCATGTTCAACTTGCTACATTTAAATTAATCTCTTAATTGTTGGGTATTCAAAAGATTGAACCAAGTAAACTGTTATGCGTTTCAAAACTACCTGACTGTAGGTTTTAACTTAATATGGGTATGGCGTGATTCGATGTGTTTTTTAGATTTGACGTAGTACCTGTTCTGTACACAAGGGGTACTTTGCATATTTTACAAATGGCATTCATCCAGTACTTCTTTTCCGTTTTCTGCTTTCATGTAAAAGCCGAAATACTCCCATACTGGGGAGGACAATCCAAAGGCATAATTTTTCCGATCCGACATGTTCGCGAAAATCGGTACATTATACAATAAAAGCCGAAGGATCTCGAATGATCTGCTATTTGACTGTAAGACGTCCATAAATATTGACTATTATACGTACCTTTTATCTTTTAAGGTTACACATCCCCAATTAATTTCCTTCTTTGTTATATATAAAATTCGCAATCTTTGATCTCAAATTTCACCATGACCGAGCGATAAGTATATATATCACCATACATGACTCGACAGGTGGTTTCATAAGCTTACACAAAAAACTGCATTTGAAAAAATTATATACGCCGTTACTCAAAATAATCACCTTACAACATATACACCGGTTTTGACAGCTACCGGCACTGCCATTTGAAGGCAAACACCATGCCCTACTATTGAGGCTTGCAACCACCAACATACAAAGAAATGCACAAACCAGGCCTTTTGCTCTGTGACTTACACATGTACCTTTAAACTGATACAAAAACTTATCATATCAAATACATTTTGAAAAACTTATGCACCAGGACCTGCATCATATGTGCTTAGTAGCAAACAGACTAACCCCTAAATTCCACTTCCGTTTAGGGTTATTTAACCTATAAGGGAACCCAACCCCTTCAAATTTGAATTAAAGGCACTTTTTCCATAGGTTTAATCTGTCTTAAAAAATATCACAAAGTTCCAGTACCATGACATACATATTTATTCATTAAAGTTGACGTTGAAAGCGTCACGCGTAACAGCGTTTCGCGTCAAGAGTTAATGTAGAAAAGCCGACCTTGGTTACATCATACATGCAGCACTTAGACTCCATACAAGGCATAACTTTCGATTCTAATAGGCAGAGCAGATGTAACATATGACTTAATAAGTGAAAAGAAAATCATCAATGGCAATATATGTGCATCATAGCATGTTTTGTACAAGATTCGAACAATCTTTTTTTTTTTTTGGGGGGGGGGGGGGGGCACTTTTTAGGTAAAGTCCATGTAGAAGCAGGATTTCTGATGTCATTTGACCCAGAAAAAGGCTTGCTTGCTCGGAAAAACAACACACTTTACTTCCTGACTCAATAAAAGTCATCGTCAGACATGAGCTTTAAGTCTTCTGTCACACCTGGACCTATTATTCCTCGGCTCGAGTTCCGTTTCGGACAGGCTCCGGAAAGTGTCAGTTTGGCCCGGGTGCTCAATTCCGTGTAATATGAGAAAACAAAAAGGGTTTTTGTGCAAATTTACCCATTACAGTGCCAACTAATGTACGTGAGATACAATTAGAGTAAGATTTCAATAGTCTTTGTTGCTTTATTTGCTGCAAATGGATGTCACCACGCCGGCATTACATTGTCGGGCACACTGGCAAAGTTATCGCCACAAAATGTGGTCTCAGAGCTGCAGTAATTGTAAAAAACCTAATTTTCCTAATTTTGGTGACAAAAGTGTGACAGGATGTCAAAGAAATCATTTTACAATAGATTTTATCGAAAATAACGGCGTACTAACCTGCAAAGACACCGATCAACTCGACACGACTGGGCGAGTGTTGAGGGCCGTCTCCAAATCAGTCATACTGTGCAGTTTTTGATCGCCTGTCACTTCAGCCGGACTTGTAAACCAATAGGACAGATAGTTCAGGCAGAGCTATAGACCCATTTGGACACCACCTAAAAATGCACACTTAGGTTTACGCATAATAGTGAGGTCACTTAAATACAGATTTCCTGCTGTTTTTCACGCAGGTTCTATCAAAAGTTCACAACAACATCGTTCCAGGAAAGAAAGCATAATATTATTATCATTTTTGTGTTTTCAGCTGAATACTAGATTTAACTTGAACTCAGCAAGATATCCAAACAGGAAAAAAAAGGCAAAGTAGTGTTATTCTGAGAAGATCTGCCTAACGGGGTTGAAGGCCAAGGCAGATAGCAGTGTCGGTTCAAAATAGGCGGGCATTTTTAACAGTTAAAGGCTCAAAAAGTCAACAATAGTAATAAATACAAAAGAAATAAAGACATGCATTGAGTTCATTATTGAGATTGATGCAAATTAATGTCAAAATGTCACTGAAAAACAATACCGAGGGTTTACGTAGTCTTAGAATATGTCTCCGGAACAGGTTTCGGTGTGATTTTCCAGCATTTACCCTCTTTGTTATACATAGAATTTGCAATCTTTGATCTCAAATTTCACCATGACCGAGCGATAAGCCAATATATCACTATACATGACTGGAGAGGGAGTTTCATAAGCTTACAAAAAAACTGCATTTGAAAAAATGCTATACGCCGTTACTCAAAATAATCACCTTAGAACATATGCACCGGTTTTGACAGCTACCGGCACTGCCATTTGAAGGCAAACACCATGCCCTACTATTGAGGCTGGCAACCACCTACAAACAAAGAAATGCACAAATCAGGCCTTTTGCTCTGTGACTCACACATGTACCTTTAAACTGATACCAAAACTTATCATATCTATATACATTTTTAAAATCTTATGAACCAGGACCTGCATCATATGTGCTTAGTAGCAAACAGACTGCATGAAACCCCCTAAATTCCACTTCCGTTTAGGGTTATGTAACCTATAAGGGAACCCAACCCCTTCAAATTTGAATTAAAGGCACTTTTTTCCATAGATTTATTCTGTCTTAAAAAAAGATCACAAAGTTCCAGTACCATGACACACAGATTTATTCATTAAAGTTGACGTTGAAAGCGTCACGCGTAATAGCGTTTCGCGTCAAGAATTAAGGTCGAAAAGCCGACCTTGGTTATATCATAAATGCAGCACTTAGACTCCATACAAGGCATCACTTTCGATTCTGAAAGGCAAAGCATATGTAACATATGACTTAATAAGTGAAAAAAAATCATCAATGGCAATATATGTGCATCATAGCAGGTTTTGAACAGGATTCGAACAAAAAAAAATTTGGCACATTTAGGGTAAAGTCCATGTAAAAACAACACACTTTACTTCCTGACTCAAAGAAAGTCATCGTCAGACATGAGCTTTAAGTCTTCTGTCACACCTGGACCTATGATTCCTCGGCTCGAGTTCCGTCTCGGACAGGCTCCGGAAAGTGTCAGTCTGGCCCGGGTTCTCAATTCCTTGTAATCTGAGAAAACAAAAAGGGTTTTTGTGCACATTTACCCATTACGGTGCCAACTAACGTACGTGAGATACAATTAGAGTAAGCTTTCAATAGTCTTTGTTGCTTTATTTGCTGCAAATGAATAAGTCACCTCGCCGGCATAACATTGTCGGGTACACTGGCAAAGTTATCGTCACAAAATGTGTTTTCAGAACTGCAGTAATTGTAAAAAAACCAATTTTCCTAATTTTGGTGACAAACGTTTGCCAGGATATCAAAGAAATCATTTTACAATAGATTTGATTGAAAAAAAGTTCTGATTTAGCAGTTTTCATGAAATATTTTGTATGTATTTTGTGCAGTTTTAGGCATATTCTTTATAAACAAGATACATCAACCATTTGGCAGCATATTATCACTTTGAATAGAATTTTGATTTTAATTTTATTGTGTGTACTTCTTTTATTAAATTGATGGACTTCCTTACAATATGTTTTTGGATATTATACGTTCTTATGGATAGTTGTTACATATTAATCAGAGCAACGTTTCCTTTTTTTTTATGTAAGAAAAACATTCTTTATGTATGTCATATCTTTCAAAACTCTTGCATTAACATATACTGGTAAGAGCATTGCATTGTATAATGTTTGTACGCTTTTAATGTATATACCAGTCTTGTAATTAAGTTTTCCTTAGCAGTGGAAGAGGAACCTCGTTCCAGATATTCTGTATGTTAAAGAAATAAGACACGGATTAATGTTACCCAACGATTTTTTTCGCCCAAATGGGAAAAGAACTAGTACCACGCCAATTGGGAAAAATTAGCACAAAACATTGACATTGGGACAATTTTTGTTTTGTATTATCTATATTCAGAAATACGGTTTTATTTAATTGCACAAAAAATCTTAATGTTGTTTTACATGTCTTTTAGCTGAAATATTTAGTTTCAGTGCTCATTTTATTTGTTCACATGCAGATATTGCACTTTAAGAACACATTTCACGTATATTTTCTTCCTTTTGAGAATTGTTCAGACGATAATTTTGTAATTTTTCCTCAATTGGAAAAGGGCCTTTAACAGTTAAGGAAGGGAAGGAGAATGAAAAATGAACAAAAATCGCTGATCATTTTCTCTGTTTATTTATGTTTGTATTCCTCAAAACTATTTGAACCTTCACAGAGACTACCTATCCAGCAGAGACTTGGGTCGGTCCTCACTGAGCACTCTGGACATTGGGCGGGACATACCGCACGAGCCGTGATGAATTACTGTCACCGATGGAAAGTTCTCGGGACTATCTGTCGACACGAGAGTCCCCACGAGACTTCCTGTCAAGGTAATGGGGGGATGGATTTGGTCCATATTTCCTGTTACAGGGTCACACAAGGGACGTTAAGGAGTGTTATTTGCCTGAAAAATATTGATATTTGTAAAAGTTAATTATTGCATCCATTAAAGATCACATTTTGAAGAATACAACGTGCGCTTTACGTTTTCATAGTTATTGCATCGTACATCGCATAGATGACGTCACATTGAACGTTTCAAACACGCGCGTTTCTTCGAATAACGCGAATTTCGAGCATTTTTTCATGTTTATCACTATTTTATGACAACAGCGCACACGTTAACCAACTTGATTCTTTAAAAAAATGCAATACATTTTCGTTATGTGTTCGTCGATATCTTTTTATTTTTGGTTAACGAGTGCGCTGTATGTGAAAACTACATGTATTTACTTCTAAATCGAAATTTGATTGAACAGTTAATAATTTATCACCATGAACGGTTGTTTCCATGCAATATCGCGGAAGCAATCAAGTTGCTTTTTTAACATCTTAACTTAGAAAAAGGTAGTGTTCCGTATAATTCACGGGAGACCACTCCATTAACTTATTTAGGCCTATGGGAAGTAATCTTATCAAGCGAGCGGGATAAATCTACATGGACGATACAGCGTCATAATTTAAACAAAATATGTGAGGTTAAGTTTCATCATCATATATCAACAGACAGGTATGTTGTAGAAAACATGTTTTCAGTCAGTTATATAATATAAGTCACGAAAATCATTCTTGTATTTAGCTACAAAGATGAATTCACACGAACACCAGAAAGTATTAAGAAACATACCTTTCTATGGTTATCCGTAATCCATAGTTGTCCAACTTAAAAGTCCTATTTTTTTTTTTTAAATTACGTCACTTCAACTCGATATTTGTTCTCAGTATTGATGACGATGTTTTTATTACGTCATCGAGTTAATTATGCGTGAACAGTTCAGGGGCTCGAATTCTGCTACGATCGTAACTGTTATACTTTTTATGTGGTATTTTATTTTCAGAATTTTATGTCGACTTATAAACAAATTCATTTATTTTTAATTTAGGATGTCTAAATCTTATGCGTGTGCTATATGCACCAAACGTGTGGGCCCAAAAGAAAGGAGGAAATTATAAACAGATGGCAATAAACAACTTATAAAGTACTTGAGAAAGCATATGCTATTGACAGACGAAGTTACAGACAAAGACGTAGTTCATAGTTCTTGCCGTCTTAAGTATACAGCAGAATCGGCGGCTGCAAGATTAAGTGCATCCCCAAAGAAAAATCCACAACCTAAACCGTCTGACAAGAAATCGCCGTTTCAATTAAACATTAAATCAGCTGGGTTCAGCCATACTATATGTCCTATATGTAACAGGAAGGGCGCTCGGTCCGAAGGGTTTGTAACCATACCGGGCGAGGCGATAATGCAACTGTTCATCAACAAAAACATTTTGTTGAAGAAAAATTCGCGATGTTGTCACACTCACATGAGTGGGGGCAAGTTTACACCAGAGACCCTTTCTGCTGATATTCAAGGAAAAATTAGGTCCACAACATACATGGAGCCTGAACAGATAAGCAGTTTAATTAACTCGCTACGGCAAAGTGCGACACAACGTCAAAAATCTTGCATCGATTTTGACGACCCATCCACAATGACGGATGCTGATTATTGGAATCTTACCGGTACGCATCCTAATTTGAATTGCATAATCACGCTGTTGAGGAATGATAGATCTACTGTCCTTATCTTATATACATGTATACACACAGGTCATGAATATTTTTAATAATTAAAATAATTGTTTTATGAGTTTATGTAATAAATGCTATTATAGTGTAAATAACATATTTGAATATATATATCAGGGTTGACGAAAGCCCAATTCTCAACTCTTATCGGTGATGTAGACGACATACGGACAACAAAGACCAGGTCCATTCGAACATGCATCGCAGTGCTCCTAGTCAAACTAAGAACTAGTTTAGGGAATGCGCTGCTCAGCACTTTGTTCAACATGACGATTGCGCAGGTATTATGTGGTTCGGATAATATAACCTATATAAATACCAAGGCGACTGTGATATGATTTACCAAATGTATCCATCGATTTAATGTTGATACTGGTAAACTTAATTTCCATTATAAGATCTCTCATTCACAATATATCGTGGAGAAAAAGTAACTTTTCAGTCTTTTTAGACGATGAATATGATGGTTAACATTCATCAGTTTTCAACATTTTCTTAATGCAATTATGTATGTAATAGCATTCATAATTGAAATATTGCTTACTATAACCGAAAATGAAAATCGTTCTATTTATTTTAAAAGGATATATTTCAAGAGGTAAAAAATCTTTAAAGCAGTTTACAAAAAAGCAACACACTTATGGAAATTAAAAGAAAGTGGGCTTTATAAATAATAAGTTTATATTACAGATTCGGCGTGCGTTGAAATCGTCAAGAAAATCTTTGATGAAATCGTTCGTGCCAAAGAATATGGGATTTAAACATGTTTCCAGAGAGGAGATAAGAACGACCCATACACGACCTCTAGCGCAAGAATTGTTCGCTGCATCTGACCAAAATAAATCAATAATTGTTTTAGATGGAACATATATATATATATACAAAAAAGTTCAAACTTTTCTTTCGCACGTCGGTCATACTCCATGCACAAGCACAGGCCACTTGTCAAACCAATGATTGTTGTGTCCACCACTGGCTACATTATATCTATTTTGGGACCGTACTTGGCGGATGGCAAAAACTCAGATGCAAATATACTGAAACACATCATCAATCAAAATACTGAGGATTTTAAGGTTTGGTTAGATTCAAACATGTTATATTACATTAAAAAATTATAAAACAAAACAAAATGTAGGAAACCAACTTGATGATGATGATGATATCATGATCATGGTGATGATTATGATCATGAGCATGATTTTGTTGATGATGTCGATAAGGTCGATTATAATTCGCATGATGATGATAATGATGACGATGATAATATTGATTACGATGATGGTGGTGGTATTCATTATTATGATGTTGATGATGACAATGATGATAATGGGGATAATAATGATGATAATGGATGATGATAATGGATGAGAATGATAATCATACTAATACAAATTATAGTCAATACGAAACTATGAGTACATTCATGCCGTAAACAAAACGTTTCAGAGCTGGATTCAGGAAGGTGATGTGGTCGTAGTTGACAGAGGTTTCCGAGATGCGTCGACTGTTCTCGAAGAACTTGGTGTAACTATGCAGATGCCATCTTTTATGCGAAAGGGGTCTACACAGCACACAAGCGAAGAGTCTAACAAGTCGAGGCTTGTGACGAAGGTAAATCTCCGCGCACATGTACTTGATTTATGATAAGATCTCAATATAAATGTAATATATTGAGATGTATTTATACCTTTTTGTGAATAATTATATACTGTTTTCAAACTTACTCGCTTAACCGATAATTCGCCAATCATTCGATTATTTAATAGCCCGGTTAAAAGAACCATCGTTTCAACGGTCTAAGTGTATAAGTGTATTGTTTATACATATACGATGGGTTGTCGAGTCAACCAATGGCAGACTCAAGACATGGACATATTTAGCTAGGACAATGCCAAACACCCAAGTGCCATTTATTGGTAATTTTTTTATGTAACATTCATAATCATTTCACAAAATAGATATCACATACTTGCGTTTAAACGTACATGGAGTAAACAGAGTGAAACCGTCACGTTATTTACACTTAATACAATCCTACACATATTTATTAACATTATTTAAAATGCCCTAACAATAATCTGTATATTTATGTAATGAGATTTCTGTTATACATATGATATTTATTTAAGGTGACTATGTGCGAATAGTTGGAGCAATCTGCAACCGCTTCAGACCGGCTCTAAGTAGCGGGGACTCCGATCAAGACAAAATAGTTGCAGAGAGAATGTTGTATTTGTCAGGGCAGAACAACGATTTCAACAATTCATCTCTGACAACGACATAGAAAAAATAACCAAGGCATCGTGGAAACCGATGGACGAACTAGACATCAACTGTCCAATAATGACCGAGGATGAGCTTAGATGTCTAATCTTTTGTGTATACACAGTTAAGCTAGCGGCTTCTTATACACAAGAGCACATGTCAAGTGACGGAATATACTCAATTCACGGTTATGTGCACAATAGGAGTTTGCTGTGCTTGAAGTTCCAAAGTCGGCATGTGTCCCGAAAGCAATACCGGTCTTACATACGTTTTAAGGAGGGGTCAGTCGACGCATGGTTTTGCAGCTGCCCAGTTGGAGCACGTGTAGTTGGAACATGTGCGCACGTTACAAGTGCGCTGTGGTACCTTTGTTTCAGGCGACACCAAACTGATCAACTGTCAGATGGTCCGAGAAATTGGACTGCAGACATTTCAGATGCTGCTTACGTGTCATATTAAATACCCATGCGCGCCTTCATTTAAATCTGATAACGACAAAACAAGTCTTAAAAATGTGTGTTCATTTACATCTGATTACGACAAAACAAGTCTTAAAAATGTGTGTTCATTTACATCTGATAAAGACAAAACAAGTCTATAAAATGTGTGTTCATTTACATCTAATTAAGACAAAACAAGTCTATAAAATGTGTGCTGAATGATTTCTCTGAGAAAAAGGGGTTAAATGCATTAATAGGCGTCAAGTGTCGTCCAAGATTTCAAAGGGGCTCAGTAGAGGGCATTGTGTTTCTGACAAACACATCTCTTTTTTAAAGATGTGAATGTAAACAATATTACAATTTGCAACAGTGAAAATATTTTATACCGATTGTTGAAAGTCGTGTAACTGACATGTTTATAACATTTACTGGTTTTATTTTTTTGTTTATTTTGGTGACAAATATCAATGGGCAGAATAATGTGTGGATGGCACAGATAGAAAAAAAATGTCATTATTGGAAGAATGTGAACAATAAACAGATGAAAATCGTTAGTAGAACACGATCGTATAAACATGAGCTTTATACTATTGCTATATTTAGATCAGATTTGGGTTTTTCCAAAAATTGGAGAATGTAATTTGTCAACTACGGAGAAACTAAAACGTCAAAAAATGCCATATTTGACAGTTATTAATGGAAAATTGTGAGGAAATAATAGGATAAATAGAATATTATGTTATTTTTGGATAAATATCAAGTTTATCATGCTCGGCACGAACTATGTTAGCGCTCGGCTTACATCGGTTCTTAGCGGACTTAGCCTCGCATGATAAACTTGATTTTTATCCCAAACTCACATAATATTCTCTATATTTACAAGGTTACGCGATCAGGATGTGCATACGGAATATGTTATTACAATAGGTCATGATATAACACCGTATTTGTTGTTGTTTTATTAATATTTTCGTTGTTACTTATAAGAATGTTCTAGTTTTATTATGATGATGCGATTTAAAAAATGTTATAAACAATGAGTGATTATTTTGCGTAAAACATTTGGCGATATAAAGCAATAATAATATCATATGACATGTAATACGTTACTTTGATTTATGAAAATGAATTAAATCATTTATCACATTGTGGATCACCATAATTTTTATGCTGATTAAATAATAAGCGCGGCAATCTGCGTCGATACAATTCGTAGTTGTGACGTTGCCGTAAAAAGCAACGTTAAACGACGTCAAAATTGGGAAAAAGTGGGCATCTTTGTCTCGGGCTGGAGATAACGTCTTTTGAACCAATACATGCATTAAGGATATTTTGAAAAGATGACTATCTGCACTTTATGTTGATAGTAGGTTGAAAATAATTTGGATAAAGGCAAAAAACGACCCTTAACGTCCCTTGTCCTTTCATGGGTATTGAACTTTTTAAATCTTTTTGCTATGATCATTCTCCCTCTAGATCTTTTTCATTAGGGCAGTTATCAGTTACAAGCATAAATATGTGCACTTTGTACTTGTAAAACAGATAACCCCTGTAAAGTGTGAAGTGGTCAACCAAACGCTGTGAAATGACTGAAACACTGTTCAAAATGGCGAGAGAAAAAACCCTCAACATAACAAAGAATTTTTCTTAAATTCTTCTTATTTTTTTATTAAGCTTTACTCTTCCTATGCTTAGATATATAAATTTAAGGAATTTTTTCACATACTTTTACAAATTCCAAAAATCTGTGAAGAAGTCCTGTTAAAAGTCAGGCTAGTGAAAATGTCACATGTTTACTTACATTCTCATGCATTACTAGAGAACACTAGATGTGAAGTTAAATTGTATATACTCTCTATTGTTGCAACATAGAACCATCGCGTACAATTTCAAGGGATTACGACCGCATTGGTTACAGAGATCTAGATATGTACAGAGGTAATGTTCCGTTTTTATGTCTCCAATACTTAAATCAAACATCTTTATGTAACAGATGTTAACCATGGCTTAAATGTTAACACAACTCTGCACTATATTTTGTATGCCTTGACAAAAGGCTTTGTGTTGGCTGTGTTGAGCAAACTTACAGCTATGTATGTAGATATTTAGTCTCCAAATAATTTTCAACATACTGTATTATACATGATAGTGCTTGTACAAGGTTTTACAAAATCAAAGAGATTTCATTTTAATTGTATCAAATTTTTTTTATATGAGTGTCGTTGCGATTATTGCAGCCAATCACCCTTATCGGTGAATTTTTATTGCTTTTTTTGGCTACAGCCTGTGCCATTTGGATTGGAAAAATTAGCGTGATAAACCTTGAAATTGGGAAAAATAGCGCGATACACCATGAAAGTGGGAAACATTAAGCATTATAAGTACGATTCTAAGAACAGAATTAAAATTGTTAAGTGCATGTTTGACAGCATTGTTATATTATCAATGGCTGCTTTAATGTCTTACTGCAATGAAGACAACGTTTAGTTAATATCCTTCCACATGCATATTAAACTTGCAATAATCTATAGTTTCTTAAATACACCATTTAATCACAACCTCTTTAAGAGTATTAATTTAATTCAGCATTTGAATTTTTTTAATATCATATGCTAAAAGCATTAATAAATATCAACAAACACGCTTTAGTGTTCTTGCTGTGTTAATGATGTATTAAATGGAGTCAAAATAATATATTTATTTTTTTTACCTTTCAATATCTTGCACATGACATCCTCAGTTCAATGCTATTTCAGTAAACTGTACAGCGTGACAAACATAATAAAGCAGAATATGCATATGGATCTGATTATACACAGATCCATTAACATATAAATCAAATCATGTTTGTCTTTTTCCATTTTTGAACAATTCATCTTAAAGGCTTTAACTGTGTTAGTAGACTGAAGTCCAATTTTCCAACACTGGTTTCCGTGACGCACATTCACTTTGCAGATTTCTAAGAAATATTCGATTTTTTATCTCAAACGTAGTATTTCGCATTAATTGACACACATATGGAAAGATTCCCTAATAACGATATGATATTCGTTGTTCATTAGAATGTTATTTATCTTTTTCGCCGCTCATGGCAAAATTCTCGTCTGCTTGCCCCCATCTTGGACGTGTGTACAAACAGGCCTTTTCAATCGAGATACATCGACTATCGTAGGTATCCTCCGCAATATAGAGAGAGATTTGTGGATAGCAACGCAAAATCGTATTCGGCTACATTCGCGAACAATACGTAAGCCAGTTGCCGTTCAGCAACGACTCGACAAGCTCGATCGGCACTGATTCTACCAAATTATCGTTTAAGACATTTTAATCTTATTGACTTTATTGGGAAAATTTGTTCATCGTTTGGGAAATTTTGGTCAGATTTTTGGGAAAAAACGTCATTTTTTGCAATTGCAAAGCAGCCAAATATCGGTGGTAATTTTTGGCAAAACAAATCACTGCTTATGTTCAGTTGTTCACACTGTTATAACTTGTTAACCTAGTTTATACAATCACATCAAGTCAACAGTATTTGTTTTGGTTTTCGTCAGACCGTCTCTCTTCTGGACTCAGTCGCACCTACGGAGGTAGGTATTCTACAAGGTGTATATAAATAGTCTGAATTATTTCATTTTGGGAAAGGACTTGTTGAGAAATTCTTACATTCAAAGCTGTAGTTAAATTACCCTGGAAAAAATGAAGCATAACAAGAGTTTTAGCAGCTAACTTATGCCTCGTATATTTGAATGTGCCAACCAGATCTTTTGAAAATTGAATTTCTATGAGGGCAGTGCATACTTTGAATTGGAAATGAAAATCAACGTCATTGTCTGCATTCTAGTAAAGACAAAATTCATGGTTAAGAATGATTTTAGCTGTATGAAACATAATTTTCTGTGAACCAAATACACAAGGTAACTTTTTTCTAGTATACTGAAATCGTGTCGAGGACACCAGATTTCTAGATTTTGTGTGAAAAAAAAAACAACCTGCAACTGAATGTTGAATATGCATATTTGGAAAATCAGATAAACATTTAATTCTTGTATGAAAACCAAATGTTTAAGATTCTACAAAAATGAAGGCTTTGCATATGTCCTGATAAGCAACTATAAACGACAAAAAAGACTGCTGATATTCTTTCAAATATTTTGTAATTTTACATGAAAATGTTTGAAGTTGTTTTTAGACATATCCATGAATATGTTGAACATAAGTTGCAAAAAAACCTAATTAAACTTATCATAGAAGGAAAATGATGCTAGCATTTTATGAATTAGGAATAAAGCTGCGATTGATCAAACTTTGGATCTGTTTATTTTGACTTCTATTAAAAGTTGTCGGAAAAGGATTCTTTAGGGTCAATAGGATGCTGTTCAACAACTATTGACCAACAAGATCAAATAGAAACTTTGTTATATTGTTTTTGGCCTGTCTGTCGGTCATTCTGTCCCAAAACTTGAAACTCTTTAACCTTGGTCATAACTTGTGCAATATTAGAGATAGCAACTTGATATTTGGCATGCATGTGTATCTCATGGAGCTGCACATTTTAAGTGGTGAAAGGTCAAGGTCATCCTTCAAGGTAAGAAGTCAAATATATGGCTTTAAAGCAGCGCAGACGGGGGCATTGTGTTTCTCAAACACTACTCTTGTTTTAAATTTAAATTAACTGGTAAATTTCTACAGTTAGTATGGACAAAAACACTAGAATTACACAAACGTGTTGCTTGAAATTCGTTTACAAATGTATGAATATATTTTAAAAGTTGTTTTTGTGGGAACAATATTCTAAACCTTATTGAACTGGGGTAAAAAGAAAAATGTTCTACAAAGTGAAATATATTGATATACTATTACTAAAAAAATCACATAATATGTGGGAAAAATGATTCTGCAATGGTATGAATTTGAGAACAAAACACAAATGCCTCCAAGCGACCCATGGCTGCGAATGTTTGTTACTGAATTATGAATGAATGCTATTTGGCTTTGCAAACTTGTAGGTTCGTCCCCTCCCCGTGGGAGGTTACCACCCCCCTCAAGGTCAGCATACTCGCCCCCTAGGGTACCCACAATGAGTAGTAGGGACCTAGATAGGGATCGCATAAGGGACTACAGCCCTCCTGCCCGCAGACCCGCCCCATATGACTCTCCACGTGGGGGTCCCCCAATGAAGAGGCCGAGACCAGATGACGGGTTATCGGGTCGAGGCCCACCCATGAGAGACGGGCCCCCTAGGTCAATGTCTCGGGAAGGACCATCCAGGGACTCTGCCCGAGGACCACCAACTTTCAGGCGTTAGATAGTGGCAAAGGAATAGCAGCTTGAGAAGATGTTTTACCGATCTGACAATACACATTAGTCATCTGCCGTATTTTAACTCAGAACAGCAAATGTGAAGTGAAGTATGTGTTTATTCAACCTATCATCATCGGCACCATTGGACTCACGGCCACCATATAAACTAACCGGAATCGCGTGTACAGTGCTTAAGAAATGGAAGGACCTTTGGGTTATGACACAACAGGTTAAGTTTTGTATCGGAGTATGTTGTTGAAAGACTTTTACTAAGAAATGTGTTCAGCTTAGGATTTTACGCTGTTATTGCAATGACTTGACTGGTATGATTTAAATAACCTTATACAAAAGCAGCAGAAACGTACATGGTGAAATGTCAGTAACTGTGTAAACATGTGTCCACAAAACAACCAGTCCTGTTGCGGAAAAGTTGTATTTTTATGTACAAATACTAATTCTGTGTTTTCAGATAAAGTTTGTTGTAATGTTCCACGTTTTCTTAAGTTGATTTGTATTTTATCCTTGAGTTGAAATAGAAAATCATTCATTAGAATTGCTGAAATGTTTGTCTGAATAATGTTTATGTCTAGTAAGAAAAGAAACTTTTGAAAACACTTGAAGGTTTTTGTGAATAAAAGTTCATAATAGAAGATACAGTATTTTCCATACAGCACGTTTTTAAATTAGATTTTCAGCCAAGGTATCATGAAAGAAGAGAACTTACATTTTATAATTGAATGAAATTCAGTAGTTGAACATGATCTGTTTGTGTTGTTTTGAAGATGAATTAAGAAAGGTACAGAATGTGTACATGTTCAGTTGCAATTAATCTTTCAATGGCGTTAAAGTATGAATGCCTGCTTGGAAGTTTATAAAGTAAATTATCTGAATCATTCAATTGATGAGTAATAAGCGAGATTGTGGATACATATATATATATATATATATATATATATATATATATATATATATATATATATATATATATATATATATATATATATATATATATATATATATATGGTGGCTACAGATAGGAATAAACCAATGACCTGTATGCAAAGTAACACACAAAATAGGTAAAGAATTTTAGAAAAACAAGAGAGAACGAACATATATTTGTTATGTTTTATAATTATTTAGACAATTTAAAACTTATCATAGATGGGTTAGTGTCATTTTCCATAAATAATGGTACTCTCATAAACTCATCAAAATGGTAAGCCATGGAAGTATTAGGGACAGTCCTTATTGCCAAATTTCTGTGGCCATCTTGATGTTAGTATGAGAAAATATAAGCATACAGGTACGCATAATATTTTTATACTGAAAGGTTCACCATATGAAAAAGTACAATAATTAGTAATGTGGACTTAAAAACAAATGATAAAGGCGAATTGTGCAATACACTTTGAAACAATAAAGTATAATATAGTGTATTTTAGAAAAACACTTAAAAACAACTGATAAAAGCTTATTGTACAACACACAACGTAACAATGAAAAAGTATTGAAGTTTGCAATTTGGCAATTAATTTGAAGACAACTGATCTGCTTGTGCAATGAACATTGAAACTTTTGAAAAAGGGAAATCAAATGTACATGTATTTGGAAACAAACTTGGGAATAGTATGTTACTTTCAAAGTAAGTACGAAAGATACTGTTCATATCGACAGTGGAGTAATGTTATTCAAAAAATGTATGTGTGCATGTTTTTGGTAATAAAGTTTTCAGCAAATGGTATTACCAGTGACATGTCTTCCCAACGGATATTAATCGGCTAAGAAGAACACGTGAAGTAAGCCAAGAAAGGATTTCAGAAATTTGAAGGTATATTTACTGGTTACTAACAGACTTCGCTTTCGGCATTGAAAGAGGCCAACTTAGCTTATTGAATAGACTACACGGTGTATGTTTATTCCAATATATTTGAAGTTTTTTTCAAACCCTTACTGAAAAATGGTTTTCTCTGACAGAACTTATGGCTTTAATGTTTTATTTCTTGCAAACCCTGGATGGAATGATATTATTTCTTTTGAAACCGAAGCTGGCAGTTTGTGATTTGTTTTTTATCACAGAAATACTTCATTGAAGCCTGAATGATACAAATGCTTTGAACTAAGCTTATATCCTTTGTATTCTATTTAATTGTACTTATGAATATGCCTAATGCAAGAATTGGCTACGGAACAAGTTCAACATCTGGTGAAGACAAGGCACAGTATGAGAAAAGAGTTGGAGCTCTGGATCACTTTCTATCTGTACTAGGTGAAAGTACAATGAAATACAGCAACAGCTTGGGATGTGGTATGGTATATAGATGAACGAATGTTGTCAGCTTTTATACCATTAAGTTGTTTGTGAAGAACTTTGCTGATTTATCAGTTTATTCATGTGTTTGGTTATGGTATTGTTTAAGGCATTATTGCCAAATATAAAATCCCTTGGCATTATCTACCATCTTTTCGCACAACCGACTGATAAAAAGTATTGAATTGATTTCGGCTGATGATGGTCTTTCTAAACTTCACAGTTTAATACGCAATACTTAGAAATATAATTTTGTAATACATGTAGCAAAGATTCAGTGGTTGGCGCAAATGAAGGAGTAAAGTTTAATAGGCCATTGTCTTTTTATGCCCCCGGTAGGGTTGCATATAGCAGTTGAACTGTCAGTCCGTCTTGTCAGTCCGTGATTCCGTCCAAAAACTTTAACATTGGCAATAACTCTTGCATTATTAAAGAGAGCAACTTGATATTTGGCATGTATGTGTATCTCATGGAGCTGCACATTTTGAGTGATGAAAGGTCAAGGTCAATGTCATCATTTAAAGTCAAAGGTAAAAAAAGACAAATCCAAGTGATGTAATAAGCTTTAAAGGGAGATAATTATCTTTACCTGCCAAATGATTAAAAAAATCAAATAAATCAAAGCAGTGCAGTAGGAGCATTGTGTTTCTGACAAACACATCTCTTGTACTTTTCAGGATAAGCACTATTTAAAACATTCCCAAAGCATATTCAATGTTATGTTGCAGGATAACCTTTGCCCGCTATCTGGATGACAAAGGTGTTATGGCTAAAATGGCAAGGTCGGATTCCATGAAAGGACGAACGGGTCCAGCGCGCAACATCACGTTGCCAAGGGTGATGTTATGAGCAGATCTAAAATGGAAATGTCCATTGCGTCCAAGGACCGGTCATGGTCGCCGTTAATAGTGAAAAGGATTAAGTTTGGATAAACTGGTAATTATAAAGGAATAGGTTGAAGGGACATATCTAGAATTTACAAGTCTTTGAGAAAAAAACCTACTGCTCTTCAGTCATATCGCATATTGTTTCTGTTATAAAAACAAACTGGATTAAAGTATTTATTACTTTCAGGTTTCGGCCTAATTATGTACTTCGCATGATTCATTACAAAACGTTTTCTCCCATTCTTGTGGCGTAGTTATTTTGTATGATAACCAACTGGAATGCTATTTTTATTATCCCCCGCCAGAGGCGGAGGGATATTGTTTTGGCGTTGTCCGGCCGGATGTCCGTCCTTCCGGCACTTTTGTGTCCGGAGCCATATCTTGGAAGTGCTTTGGCGGATTTCATTGAAACTTCGTATGAGTATATATATGCATAAGAGGATGATGCACGCAAAATGGCATTGAACACCATCTGTTAAAAACATAGTTATGGGCCTTTGTATCTTGAAAAAATGCATTTTACTATAGGCACTTTTGTGTCCGGAGCCATATCTTAGAAGTGCTTTGGCGGATTTCTTTTAAACTTGGTATGAGTATATATATGCATAAGAGGATGATGCATGCCAAATGGCATTGTACACCATCTGTTAAAAACAGAGTTATGACCCTTTGTATCTTGAAAAAATGCTTTTTACTATAGGCACTTTTGTGTCCGGAGCCATATATTGAAAGTGTTTTGGCGGATTTTGTTGAAACTTGGTATGAGTATATATATGCATAAGAGGATGATGCACGCCAAATGGCATTGTATACCATCTGTTAAAAACAGAGATATGGCCCTTTGTATCTTGAAAAAATGCTTTATACTATAGGCACTTATGTGTCCGGAGCCATATCTTGGAAGAGCTTTGGCGGATTTCATTGAAACTTAGTATGAGTATATATATGGATAAGAGGATGCTGCACGCCAAATGACATTGTACACCATCTGTTAATTACAGAGTTATGGCCCTTTGTATCTTGAAAAAATGCTTTTTTCAGTGTCAAATATAATCCTTTTTTGTCAAGAAGCATATAGGCGGGGGATATCAATTCAACGAATTTGCTTGTTTATTTCAGGTTTTATCATGATATTATACTATGTATGATAATTACCAAACGTGCTCATCCTTAACCTAAAACGCATGATGTTGGTTTTAAATATATTCTTAAAATTAAATGGATGAACATATTTATACATTAATTGATGTAAAAATGTATTAAATTAGACATTCAATAATCATTGTGCCAGTGCTGTTCGTTCATTAAGTTTCTTCTTTTTTTTGCTATAATGTGATATCGGAGTCATTTTGTTTTAAAGTGAAGCCTTAATTATTGTTAGATGTTAAATGTTGGTTCGTGTGTTTCAGAGATGACAGTGATGCTCATCGGAACAACATCGGGACAAACGTTTTATTGTGAGATAAACCAATAAATTCAATTAACCAAAACAAACGTGTTTGAGTTGGTTATTAAGCAGCAGATACAAACTATTATTTTCATTTATAAATAAGACACTCTAACCTGACTCACATGAATTTATCAGTATGTTGAATTTGTTATTATAATTTGTTCGTCAAAAGTGCTTCATGCTTTGGGGAAAGACCTTTTCTTCACGCTTTACCATTTTTATGCGGTTATTGATGTACATAGTTAATTGATTCAGTTTATTCATTCATGTCGGTCATTGTCTTATTAAAGGATCCGAGCTTTAGCTGCTCCGTTTCCATTCTCAATGTCTGTTTTGTGGAAGATGCAGAAATATTCATGAATATTGTATCTTCAGGGACATTGCCAAGAAACACTTATTACCATGCATGTTTTTTCACGAGTAACAACTGTCGATAAAAACGCGCAAAACAAAATGAAACAATAAAATTCTGCAATACACCATAGAGCGCAATAGAATAACAGTTAATAGATGTGATGGTCGTAATTCAGCAGTTCAGTGCATTTTGTCTAAGTTAAGTTCTTAAAAAACATATCAATAGCTGAAAATTGCAGCTGTATCGTTTTAACTTCGTCCAACTGTCATGCGTCTAGTAATGGAAGACAGCTTGGACACACTTCGAGCCCTCAAGAACTGCAGCCTGAGTTAGTTACCCCTATAGATACCAAGTACTGGTTCTAGTCCCAGGAATCGAACTGAGAGCGTTTCAAATAAGCTTTAGGCTTTCTTTGCAATCGAGCTAAAATAAATCGGTTTAAACCAAGAAATGCAGCATCATGCGTGGAAGGACCCCTTGAGCTTCCAAATGCTCACACAAGACATGTTTGCTTAATACTCGTTAAAGCATTTGTGCTGTACACATTTGTCTTGTGAATCTATTGTGATCAAATATTCGATTTTACACAGTATAACGATTTACTATTATCTCGTAATTACCAAAGTATCGGTAATGACTTTTGTTAGTACATTCGCAGATAATTGTATATGCATGGCAACAAGGAATGAACATTTTAATACATTTGTTTTAAATATGACGACAGGCATAGTATTAAAATACAATGAAATAATTGCACATACATCGCTGAATACATAAACAAAACACTGAAAGCAAATGAGTTTTGAAGATAACATGTCGTTGGTAGGATTGGGCATGTGTGTACATAAAAATTATACTATTTCATGTGGCACAATCGCGTTCATAGAAACAAGTCCAATATTAATTAAATTAAAATAGTTATAGTTTTTATTCAAATTTTGATCAATATTGATATATTTATTTATATTAAAAACAACCGAATATCCTAAATATTTGCATTAGAAGTTAACTTACATCCACGGACACACTTTTTTCCTTTGTAAATAGAAGGTCGATTGCATTTCAACATCGAACTATACAATTGGTAGGATTCGTTTGGTTAATATGATAATTGGTTTGATGGTTGTGGGAGCGTATACAAAGCATGTTATGGTGTATGAAACAATTGTATGTATTTTATCTGATTAAAAAATGTTTGGTAATCACAATGAATTAATTGAATAACATTTAAATTAAATTAATGTACATGTTTGCTACATGCTAAAAGTTGGTGCTCATATCTTCATTGTCTGCCTGCTGTTCCGATGCTCGGGTTTTTATAGTCCCACATAAGTCGTTCGTCTTTTCTACATCGTCTTCATTGTCCCCAACTCTAGCTTCTGATTTTCGTGAAACAGAATCCTTCATTGGGCAATCTGCGTCTGGTACTCGAGAATCCATGGGTTCAGCTGATGACGTTGCGTCTCGTAATATGTCTTCAATTTCTCCGTTTGACATGTCTGGTTCTGGTCCTCGGGATTCAACATTAAATGGTGCATTTGTTAGGGGTATTCGGGTTTCTATATCACCAGAACAAGTTTCAAGTAATCGGGCTTCAATATTTCCAACTGCTGATAATTTGGCTCCAATATCTCCAGTTGACACTTCTTCTGCTACTCGGATATTAACATTCTTAACAGAGACGTTTGCCTCTGGAACGAGGGTCCTCCACGACCACATCGAGCTTGCGTCCGTTTTAATTACCCAATTTGTTCCCTGAGCAATTCCTTTGGCAAGAAGGGGCCCTACGACGTGCAGGTACAACACTGGCCATACGAAGAACTCCACGCGCGGTCCTTTGGTAGTGTAGTCCCTGTAGAGACCCCTGTCAAATGCAGCATTTTCCATACTTTTTGAAGGTTGTTTTGTAATGACATTAGCATTCATTTTCGGTGCACCAAAGCCAAACTTTTCGGCCTTCATGTTTGCACTATTTATTGAAGCCATTTCATTTGCTGCAACTGCATCATTCAGGTTACCTAGGCAAGCCGAACCTTCTGTTGCGTTGTTCATGGAACCGTAGTAAGTCGTCTGAATTAACGACTTGGCCTTAACTATAGAATTCCTTTCCGTGTCTGAGGCAAATGATCCTCCAGATTTAGATTTGCGGCCAATCAAAATAACAGCATTCATGTCTGCGCTTGTTGTTCTAGATTCCGAAATGTCTGTGAGTTCAACGTCTTTAACATCAATTGCCGAATTACTTAACTCGCCGTTGTTAGAATGAACAAGCACCTCAACGTTATGAGAATGACGGTTGTCGACAGAGCGAGCTTCAGTTCGTTCAGGAGTGTTCAGTTGCCGTTGTACTTTTGCAACGGTTAACGTTATTGGTTAAGAAGATTTCAAGATATTTCGTTCGATTTAGATCATTAAAAACATAAACTATTATATACATGTACATGTACTTACATTAAGTACAGTCTGTTATTTGAGCTGGATGTCCATGTAAGTAAAATATATATTGGGTTCAAAATTTCTTTGACGGCAAAGTATATGTGATTGACAAAACATTTGGTCATTCAGAAAACTATGGCTGAATACTCAGATTCATGATTCCATTCATCGAATTACTATGCCATTCTGTTAGCATTTGCATAAATAATTGGAAAACTCAACATTAAAATTGTATCATTTGTAGACTGTTAGCGGTATTGGGTTGGATTATCATTAAAACTAGCCGTTATGAACAACATATCGGTTCGTTTTGGCAAGTGTGAACATACCAGTTAAGTTATTCGAATAGACAGGCCTGCCTTCTAAACCAGGACATGCCACCACAACTGGTGGATCGCAGGCACACATGAGTAGTGCAATGTTCACGCTTTCCAAAATGTAACCATTCACAAATGGTCCAGATAGCAAGCCTTTCACCTTTTCATCGCTGCAAACGTTGTACATATACCTCAGGAACACCTTCAACATGTTTAGTTTCTCGTATCGGAGGGTTTACATACTGGTAATTGTTGGCAATATAGGTGGATATTGCATGTTCATTTTAACGTAAACTTATACAATTCATATTTGTCTGGGACTTTTGGTTTACGTTAGCATTATTCAAAATCACTATCTGAATTCAGGTTTACTTTTCAATTGCTGAAATGACTATCTGACTTGTTTTACTCTAGCATTACTTACTTTAGCGACCTCCTCAGAAAGGAGCAAACTTTTGCTTTCCTTGCATCTTTCAATTGTTTTCGTAACTGCGTGTTAGTATCCTGGCAAACAAACCATAGCGCATTTACTACACAAATTATCAAATCACGTTATATTACTAGTTTAAATATTCATGTTGAATAATAAATAGTACTTGCAACCTTTAATAAAAAAAAAATAAGTACATAAATAACACATATTTATTATACGCGCTTTGTTCGCCGTTCTGATATGCACGATTAAGTGAGCTTAGATTGTTCAAAATTAATAATTATAATATTAGTTTGAAATTTTAGTGTTTGGAAACTTGAGTGAATTCTTGTGTCACTAACCTCGTTAATATACCATTTACAGACAAATTGCCACGTCTTCTGCAGTTCACTCGAACAAAAATCGTAGGCGAGCTAAAGCAGACATACAAGGACATGAGAGATAACTATTTCCTTGTACACAGCGCGTTTCAGATGAGTATTTCATGCGTACTGGCAAATGCTAACTTTAAACTGAATTATTGAAATAAGGGCCTGCATTTTATTAAGCATTAATAAAATGATCTTACTAAAAAGACATCTAGCAAAAATTCGACAGCGCTTTTCTCTGACAGCTGGTCTTGTAAGACGGTGAAAGCATTAGTCCACTGGTTGTCGTACAGTTCACTAAACATCTCCGCCAGTTTTGTAGGTCTGAAGAGGTCACTGAGATCGGCGATGTTCGGATTGTTGTCTCTCAGTTTTACAGACATGACTTCGCTTAATCTACATATTAAACATTTGTTAAAACATCAAGCAATACTAGTATCGCAGGAATTAATATTTTATTATTCACAATATCTTTTAAACCATTACCAAAAAAACGCTACATATCGACTATGCATGTCACATTCAGTCATTTGGATTTTTGTCGAGAAAAAATGTCCCACATTTTTTCCATCTTGTATAGTTTTATGAAAAACTGTGGAACGATGTAAACATATTTTACGAGAGATTGTGTTGGTTATTCGCACAAACATTAACAATTGCCCCCAATCGGGTCCATGGATATACCGTCTTGTCTTTTTTCGTTTTGAATTCGACACAACGAAACATGAAAATTAACGCACATTAGTTCATATTCCGATTTTCTAATAACCGAAATAAAAACAAAGTGCGAACACAAAATTAGCTTCTTTAATCGTTTTTCGTTATACTAATTATAACACAAAATACGGAATGTATTTCTCTGCTTATATTTCGTTTCAGTCTTCATATCATGAATATAAACGATTAAATTTTGAAGCGGATTGTTCTACCTTGTTAAAGCATCATCTTTTTCTCTTTTCAATTTTTCATTTTCTATTCGGAGCTCCTGAATCTCCTGTTCCTGTCGGGCTTCATTGCGTTTGTTCCTACAATAAATGAAGCCTAAATTTCTCAAAAATCTTGTAATGGTTGTCACTAAATACTTGTTATGCTCCATGCTTACATTAAATACAGGGATTTCACTTAAAGGTAACACTGCTATTGTTGTCCTGCAATCAGAGGCGTCCGCAGGAATCATCCTATGGGGTCGGTCATGGGGAATTTTCTCCCTCTTTGTCGCCGCAGGCGTAGGAAATTTTGAGAATAAGACCAGACAAGTGTGAATCATGTAGTTTATCAAACAGGTTACGCGTCAGGATTTGGAATTGATATTTTAACTGAATTGGAGTGGATTATACATATTTTCTCTCGCCTTTGATCATAGTGACTTTTCTCATATAGAATTTTCATCAGTCATCACTCATCATCTGAAGACATTTATTATGGTTAAGCCGCAATAACTAAGTCGTGATCGGAATCGGAAGGCCCCGTTTCAGGACATGAGCAAGAGAGAACCCATCGAACAGAATGTGTCTGATTTTGTTGACTTGGTAAAAAATATGTTTTTTTCCAGCCGTGCGTGATATTACTAACCCTGTCCGCCACCACTTGTACGGTGGAACGATTATCAAGCACGTTGAGACGAGTCATGACATGGCTAAGATCCACTATGCCCAACGACAGGCTCTCGTGATTATGCATGATGAGCATTCACAGGGATCGGATCAACACCGACAAAAATATGTTCACACATAAAAAAACAGCAGGAAATTCGGCCGAGACCCACGTCGCCTTCACTTTCTATTCATGGACTGAATACATGTTAATTGATTGAATTATGCCTCGAATTCGCACGAACGAATTATGTTTAAAACAATGTTTTGAGCGTAAATTTATTGTACAACAACCGCATCAACGATTTTTATTAACATGTAAATAAGAGTTGATGGTCTTGTCTTGAAGATAGGGGTAATTCTGGCCCAAATTGTTCAATTCAGGAATAATAATTTTACACGTTACATATTCTACTAAATTTTCCGCTCTTCGATTCTCCAGGAGGGGGGGGTCCAGCTGACCCCATTTGCCCCTATGTGCGGACACCCATGCCTGCAGTGACATTATATATCTTCGTCGTAATTCGATTTTAATCGCAATTTGAAATTGTATACAATTTGGGAACGGAGGAAATGAACAAAAAAGTTTTATTTCGAATTGTATGGTAAATATCACCACTTACGGTTGCTCCTCGTTGAAACAAGAAAAACACCAACCTGAAGTGAAAATAGCGCACAGTGAGTCTGAAGCAAATCTTCGTAGAATATCAAGTATTTCATAAAACAATACTAAAGTAAAGAACTAGTATCACGAAATCAACAGGGTAGTGTGCTAAAAAGGGGCGAGTTGAATACCCAACAACAAGTATGGTGATATTTTCTATGACTTACTAAATCCATGGAATTGCTTAATTGGTCTTACATGGGTTTTTAGGCATTGTTTTAGTTTGAGATTGGAAGTTGTTTCCGATACTTTTTTTAATTAAAAAAACAGTTTCGCATTTTTTTGTTATGAGGGGACGCGAAAATAAGGAGCGGGATGCAGAATCCATATATTTTGTTCTAGATCTTTCCCTCCGAACAACGTAAACCGTGTGAGAACTTAAACTTCAATTACTGATAATATATTATAGTATAGTAATATAATATAATTGCATACGTTGTGCATTCAATTCCAGGAATTGTTATTCATACGCAACCTATGTTAAAATGGAATATGTCGAACTTGTATTTTCTATGCACCTTTTATTTCCGACATTTTATTTGAAATGTAGATTCAGTTATCGTTTTTTATCCATGCTTGTTTGTTTATTTTATGTGCATACCATAATATCCGTGAAAGAAAACGAAATTCTTCGTTCACTCCTTGAATAATTGAGGAGCTACTAAACGAAATTGAGAGTTACAAAGCTTTTACGACCATGGTGCATTATCACATAGGATAAACATTTGATAAGTTAATAATTATTCGATATTAATATGATCTGGCAAACCTTCTATAATTATGTTAAATTACCGGCAGTTTCGTTTTCGACTACCCGTACAATGTATTTGTGTATGCACTTTCGATTTAAAACGATAACCTTTCAATAAAACTAATAATGTTTACGTTATAAAATTAGCACAAATATCTAATTAGTATTATGCAAGATCAAATTCAACGGGATAAAACGTATTCTTGGACTTGTTTGTTTGATTCTACACCAATGTAATGGATGTACACGTAATTATGTAATTAATCGTGACAGGAAAACAAATATTATAATAGTTATTGAAAACCATCACAATTGACACCGAAACTGTGTATTTCAATGTTAAATTCCGATTCCAAACAATGTGTACACTCACCACAGCACTCGTCATCGTCGTGGTCCATGTTCTCTAAGAGATAATCTTGCACCACACTCCGCTCGTAAAGCATAACAGGACCATATGACCGAAAGCAAATACAGGAAGTTAATAGAAAGTATTGATATAACACCCATAAATAAAACTTCGGTCACATTTATACTGGCGAAACGTTCACAGTTCGGTCTAGTAAAATTACCATATTTTGAGTGATTTATTTACAGGTAATATTGTCTCAAGCTTTGTTACATTCGGTAAATATGTTAACTTTGCACACGTGATAATTGATAACTGTTCGTGCTCAAGTGGCATTTACTGACCATGCACATCAAGGTTAAAAGGGAACTGTTTAAAGTTTCATTTTGTTGGAATAGCCTTATGGTAAAGATGTGTACGAATTACCCATGTTCGAAACCCGGTGAGAGGATCGTTTTGTATAATGTAAGTTTTTCAGGATATTTACGTGAACGCGTTATTTCTTGTAAGTAACTCGGTAACATTAACACATTTCTTTTGAATATGTCGAAGTATTCCAATCTCCATGAAGAATTCCAATAAAATATATGACGAAAAATCTGCGACAATAAAAAGCGTTACATTTTTTTAAATAAAACGTTCAGATTTGCTGTCCGAGCATGGCTCTGCACGGTACTGCAGTATTATCGCCACTGAGGCTTGTTCGTATTAAATTACGGATTAGTTAAGGCGTTTTCCTTTTGACCCAAAGAGTATGTTAAAATCCCGTTGGGGTTAACTTATTTGTTCTTGTGTAAATCTATATTCAGGGCCCGTATTCGTCAACCTATTCTTAGACTAAAGTATATAAATAAACAATATTCTTAAACTATAATTCACTAAAATTACTTGAAAGTCAAGTCTAGCAGCTATATTTATGTAATCAATCGTTTAGAACAATATCTTAATTATATATGTACCATTTTAGCTTGTATATTTGAAACCACTGAGGATTTTTTTCATTATAAGACTTTTCTTTATTCTTAAATCTAGGCATGGGTCAGTAAATACAGGCGCTAGTCATATTTTTCTTTAAGTGTTCGTTTCATTCACACTTTCAAGAAAATCCATTGAATGGTTGACTTCAAAGAATACATATTGTTCGAACAAATAATTCTATGGTTTAAAGAGTAACATCTGCAAACGTGTTTACCATTTCATTTAATTCAGCGTTCGGAATGGTAGATACCGGCAGAGAAGTCTGCAAGGCGCACGCTACCTTAGAGGGACAAAATGCCAACCTGTTATATGTGTAACCAAAATAGGCTCGTTAAATTGTTATACTTTGCAATGTCATACGTGACAACATATAATACTCATTTCATTTTATAGGTTGCATTTTTTACTTACTTACATGACTTAACAACTTCCACAATCCCCAACGCAGAGTCGTCTAATCATACTGCACTCTAGCTGTAGGTGGATGGTCTACGGCCGTCCACAAGCTCAAATGACCATATATGGAGAAAAAGGCGGGACCAAACCAAATAGGCTTGCAATGCGCATGCCCAAGCAAAACCGATTGTAAGCCATCTTGAATTGTTAGCGTGAAAAGAATACATTTATTGGATATTTTAATATGATGAATATTATAGGTAGAGAATATGGATAGTATTATCATCATAACGTCAACATTAACTCAACAATTGTATTGTTGACATGAAGATAAAGCTATTTCGAGGTTGTTTTGACCATTGTATTGCTAAGTAGGTCAAACTCAAAGTTTTAACTTTTATTGATATTTTATTTAGTTAAGGAATCTTCGAGTAATAGTTAAAAAAAATCTTTCGCAATCTATAGCTGAATCATGTGTTGTTGCTATAATATAAACTTTCGTGCATGAGCCATTTAAATCCGTTTGCATTACTGTTTTTGTTGTTTCCCCTGGAAAATTCTCTTCTTGCTAGCCTTCGCTGAGTTATTCAACAACATCGCTATATTGCTGATTTTTGTTGTTTTTTTGGTTAAAGCTGCATGCTTTTGTTGGATAATGTTTTATTTATCATTCACGTTTTACATATGATTCTGTTTAAATCATATTTAATCGATGTTTTGGTGAATTTCGCGCATGCTTAACTTGCCTGATTTCGGACGTAATTTACTTTCGGATACATGCTCCTCTTGTGTTTTTTTTCTATGTTTTCTTATGTATGCAGATTAAAAAACAGCTCATGCTTAAATGTGTTATTGAGCAAGTGACTTCTTAATACTATGGCAGGAATAAAAAAACTGTTATAAATTAAAAAGGCAGTTTAGTTACATGTATAAACTCACAGTCACAAGTGTGTAAGTATTACTGTTACATTTATTTATATTTACTAAAAGTAAATATATTCTCACATATCAGTAAGTATTGTACAGCCCTAAATTATATTTAATACACCCATCTAGGCAGTAAATTCATATATGTGCTGGTTTTAATTTACATTCATGTTATTATCCCCCTGCAATAGGCGGAGGGATATTGTTTTGGCCTTGTCCGCCCGTCTTTCTGTCCGTCCGGCACTTTTGTGTTGGGAGCCATATCTTGGAAGTGCTTTGGCGGATTTCATTGAAACTTGGTATGAGTATACATATAGATAAGAGGATGATGCTTGCCAAATGGCAATGTACACTATCTGTTAATAACGGAATTATGGCCCTTCGAACCTAAAAAAATGCTTTTTTACCTGAGTGTCAAATAAAACACTTTTGTGTCCAGAAGCTAATTAGCGGGGGATATCAATTCAATGAATTTGCTTGTTATTAATTGAATGGAAATAAACCTGTTATTTTGTCTGTCATTATGGTGTTTAAAATCACATTAAATGGCATCCAACCTTCTTGATTTCAAATACAGTAACACCTGGCGCCGTGACCTGGATGCAGATTCTAAGCAGATGGGCCAAAATGGGGGCAGCTGGAGAGACTCGCCCGGAACTGACAAGCCTGGAGGAAGCTGGTTGACTGTTGGCGAGATGGGACAACAGACGAAGAATAAACGAACCTACTTGATTTGATAAACATTTTTGTAAGTCATTAAAGAATCGAGCAAACTTTTTGTTTCCAATAAGCAGTCCTGTATATATCCGAAATAAAATAAAATGTTTCACTCAGGTTCCTTGATACTCATCTTGGTATTTAAGGGACCTTATAACAGATTTTGGCATGTATTGAAGTTTTCATTAAATGCGTTATATTTATAAATGTAAACATTAAATCTAAAAAGCTCAATTAAAAAAAAGAAAAAAAGAAAAGAAAAAGTAATCCTCATCTGGGCTCGAACCACTGACCTCAGGAGTAAAAGTCTAACGCTAAGACGGCCATCCATGCTCATACAATATTTTATGCTTTCAGTTTCTATAAGCAAAGCTCGTAGTGTCACAAAAAACGACAACAGAACTCCAAATTATTCAATTGTTTTGCTTTGCAATGATTTATCATTTTCAGGTTGTTAATGTAAAGTATAACTGTTTTCTCACAAATATCATAACTGCAACAAAAATGTGCGAGTCTTAAACGATTTTTATGCCCCCTTTCGAAGAAAATGGGCCATATAGTTATCAGACTGTCCGTCTGTCGGTCCGTCTTTCCGTCACACTTTGCGTTTAGGTTTCGAAAAATGCTCATAACTTCTATGTCCCTTGAGATATAACCTTCATATTTGGTATGTATGTGCATATGAACAAGGCCTTTCCATACGAACACAAATTTTTACCCCTGTGACCTTGACCTTGAACTTTGGGTCCGCGTTTAGGTTTCAAAATCTGCGTTTAGGTTTTGAAAAATGCTCATAACTTCTATGTCCCTTGAGATATAACCTTCATATTTGGTATGCATGTGTATATGGACAAGGCCTTTCCATACGCACAAAAATTGTTACCCCTGTGACCTTGAACTTAGGGTCCGCGTTTAGGTTTCGAAATCTGCATTTAGGTTTTTAAAATGCTCTAACTTCTATTTCCCTTGAGATATAACCTTCATATTTGGTATGCATGTGTATATGAACAAGGCCTTTCCATACGCACAAAAAAAAATTACCCCTGTGACCTTGACCTTGAAGTTAAGGTCCACGTTTAGGTTTCGAAATCTGCGTTTAGGTTTTGAAAAATGCTCATAACTTCTCTGTCCCTTGAGATATAACCTTCATATTTGGTATGCATGTGTAAATGGACAAGGCCTTTCCATACGCACACAAATTTTGACCCCTGTGACCTTGAACTTACGGTCCGCGTTTAGGTTTCAAAATCTGTGTTTAGGTTTCGAAAAAAGCTCATAACTTCTATCAAGCATTTATAGGGGGCATAAGTCATCCTATGGTGACAGCTCTTGTTTTTTTTTGTCAATTTACCAAAACATGCAAAGGCCCCTTAAAATACATGAAGTAATGTTTACAGTTGTCCATAACCACATATTGAAAAAGAATGTGTAAGCTCTATCTATTGGCATACAAACAAAGCCAATCTGTGGGATTATTACTCATGGCAAGCAATATGATCTTAGGTATACCTTCTATAATAAGGTGTTTGCACTTTAATCACATTAAAATTTGAAATACTATGGAAGTACAAAAAGGTCAGAATGATAACAAACAGGTTTGTAATGGACATCATCGTGCAATTGCTATTTATGTGAGTGGGATGGTACAAAAATTCTGAATTTGTTATATGTAGGACATTTAGTAACTTAGCAACCCATGCATGTTGCAAGGGTTTTAATTGTCCGGATTATTTTGAAATCCCGATTTGAGCCATTCAGGATTGAATTTTAGATCAGTTTAAATCCGGTGATTTATTTTAAGGGGGTGTGAACAAATATTGTAATTGCTTCATTGGCATGCCGGGCATGTGCGCTTAGTACGGATTTTTCCTGGTCTTTTTAACAATGTTTTCCAAAGAAAAAAACGGGTTACTAGATTGGCAAATGTCGGTTGGCGGGCGGAACAAGCTTGTCCGGGCCATAACGTTGTGGTTCTTGGTGAGAATTTAAAATCATTTGGCACATTTGTTCACCATCATTAGATGGTGTTGCTCAAAAGAATACCGTCGATATATCCAAGGTCAAGGTGTTTGAGTTCAAAGGTCAAAAATGGCCATAAAAGAGCTTGTCCGGGCCAAAACTATGTCATTCATTGTGAGACTTAAAAATCATTTGGCATATTTGTTCGCCATCGTGGGACGTTGTTTCACACGTTAGAATTACGTCAATATCTCCAAGGTCAAGGACGCCACAACTAAAAATCTATTTATTTTGAAACAAAGGGGGTTAATTATAAACAATCAGTTCAGTTTGAGTTGTCTCCCTCTATCAGACTTTTTTCTACATTGAAAACCTGGTTTTGTGACAATTTTTTCCCTTGTTTAACTATTGTCTGATTGGTTATCCGCTGACACGGACGTAAAAGGTAACTGACCTAACCTCTTGGCTACTTTCCAGAAATCATACATACTACAAAATGTAGCATATGTCCACCATCATTAAATTTCCATTTTCTGCTGTCAAACTAAGTGCATATATTATTTCATTTGCAAAAGACATATCTGGATATATTTTTGGACAGTTGTTTTACTGTATGGTTAGTGGATTTACATTTATTATGCCCCCTTCGAAGAAGAGGGGGTATATTGCTTTGCACATGTCGGTCTGTCGGTCCGTCCACCAGGTGGTTTCCGGATGATAACTCAAGAATGCTTAGGCCTAGGATCATGAAACTTCATAGGAAGATAGATCATGACTCGCAGATGACCCCTATTGATTTTGAGGTCACTAGGTCAAAGGTTAAGGTCATGGTAACTCGAAATAGTAAAATAATTTCCGGATGATAACTCAAGAACGCATATGCCTAGGATCATGAAACTTCATAAGTAGATTGATCATGACTTGCAGATGACCCCTATTGATTTTGAGGTCACTAGGTCAAGGTCACGGTGACCCGAAATAGTAAAATGGTTTCCGGATGATAACTCAAGAACGCATACGCCTAGGATCATGAAACTTCATAGGTAGATAGATCATGACTTGCAGATGACCCCCTATTGATTTTGAGGTCAGTAGGTCAAAGGTTAAGGTCACGGTGACCCAAAATAGTAAAATGGTTTCCGGATGATAACTCAAGAACACATATGCCTAGGATCATGAAACTTCATGGGTAGATTGATCATGACTCGCAGATGACCCGTATTGATTTTGAGGTCACTAGGTCAAAGGTCAAATTCACGGTGACCCGAAATAGTTAAATGGTTTCCGATGATAACTCAAGAACGCTTACGCCTAGGATCATGAAACTTCATGGGTACATTTATCATGACTCACAGATGATCCATATTGATTTTCAGGTCACTAGGTCAAAGGTCAAGGTCACGGTGACCCGAAACAGTTAAAAAATTTCCGGATGATAACTCAAGAATGCTTTTGCCTAGGATCATGACACTTCATAGGTAAATTGATCATGACTCGCAGATGACCCTTATTGAATTTCAGGTCACTAGGTCAAAGGTCAAGGTCACAGTGACAAAAAACGTATTCACACAATGGCTGCCACTACAACGGACAGCCCATATGGGGGGCATGCATGTTTTACAAACAGCCCTTGTTATCGATGTTCTTTATAACATTAATATAAAATGACAATTACACATAGAGTGTTACTGGTGGTCTGGCTTATAATATTTTGCATTCTACTCACAAGAAATAGCAACTAAGACTATAAAAAGAACATTAAACTATGGCTTTGGGGGCTCTACCTGTAAGGGACCTACAGCCTCAGACTCCAGACTTTATCATTAGGATTTCAAATTTGGGACATTTGACACCCCTGATGTTGTGTCATGTATCAAACCGTCTATAAATATTAATTTTATTAATTGGATATGTTGAAGATTTGGTGATGCAATCATTGGATTTCATTTTGTGTTTTGTTGACCTATTTTTAATTTTTAGGCTCAGCAGAACTATGGCTGTCAAAACACAATTGTATTAAAATGAAAAGTGCTTCAAATTATACAAGAAGTCACTTTCTTTTTGATTTAGATGTTTTTCAGTTTCGTCGGAAGACGTTTCCCAACAACCATCCTGTCTTGAAAGAAATAACTTTTGAACTCGATTTTCTGGTAATACTATTTTTTTTACTTACAGTTATTAGTGAATTATGAACATTTCATAAGGATCTCAATGGTCACAACAGGTATATTTATATAATATATATATATATATATATATATATATATATATATATATATATATATATATATATATATATTTATTAAAAAAAGGCCTGTTGAGTTTTTAATTTTTTAGTTTGTTCTCTTAAAGATTTACAGAAAGACCCTTTTTAGCTCGACTATTATATATGAAATCTATATAGTGGAGCAATTCTACTCACCCGACGTTGGCGTTAGCCTTAGCATTGGCGTAAGTGTGAGCATGCAAATGTTAAAAGTTTGTTTACTACCCCAAATATTTTCAATGTCCCTTGGCATATTTCTTTCATATTTTGCATACTTCTTAACAAACATGACCCCAACATATAAACAAGAGCAGACAACTCTATCAAGCATTTTGTAATAATTATGGCCCCTTTTCCACTTAGAAAATGCAGCAAATGTTTAAGTTTGTGTACTACCCCAAATAATTTCAATGTCCCTTGACATATTGCTTTCATATTTTGCATTTTTCTTAACCAACCTGACCCCAACCTATAAAGAAGAGCAGACAACTCTATCAAGCATTTTGTAATAATTATGGCCCCTTTACCATTTAGAATATTCATATTATTGATAAATCTATGTTTAAGTTGGCGTACCACCTAAAATATTTTCAATGTCCCTTGACATATTGCTTTCATATTTTGCATACTTATTTACCAACATGACCCCAATCTATAAAGAAGAGCAGACAACTGTATCAAGCATTTTGTAAGAATAATGGCCCTTTTTCCATTATTATATGCATATTACTTAAGATTCAACCCAATAATATCTTTGACAAGTTTTAAAATGACGCCTGTTGGTTGAAAAACATGGCATTTATGAGGTGGGGCATTTTCGTTATATGTCGATAGTAAACCTTGTTTTCACTCTAGAGGCCACATTTATTGCCAGATTTTTATGAAACTTGGTCAGAACATTTTTCCAATGATATCTTGGATGAGTTTGAAAATGGTTTTGGTTGCTTTAAAAACATGGCCACCAGGGGGCGGGGCATTTTTCCTTATATGGTTATATATCGTCCTTATATGGTTATATATGGCTTTAGTAAAACCGTGTGAACACTCTAGAGGCCGCATTGTCCAATCTTCGTGAAATTTGGTCAGAAGATTGGTCTCAATGATATCTTGGATGAGTTTGAAAATGGTTATGTTTGCTTGAAAAACATGGCTGCCAAGGGGCGGGGCATTTTTCCTAATATGGCTAAAAATGGCTATAGTAAAATCTTGTTAACACTCTAAAGGCCACATTTATTGTACGATCTTCATGAAACATGGTCAGAAGATTCATCCCAATAATATCTTGGACGAGTTTAAAAATGATGCTGATTGGTTGAAAAATATGGCTGCCAGGGGGCAGGGCATTTTTCCTTCTATGGCTATAGAAAAACCTTGTTAACATTCTAGAGGCCACATTTATTGTCTGATCTTCATGAAACTTGGGCAGAAGATTTGTCCCAATGATGTCTTGAATGAGTTCGAAAATGGGTATGGTTGCTATAAAAACATGGCCACCAGGGGGCGAGGCATTTTTCCTTATAGGCTTTAGTAAAACCTTGTTAACACTTTAGAGGCCACATTTATTGTAAAAGCTTCATGAAATTTGGTCAGAAGATTGGTCTTAATGATATCTTGAAAGAGTTTGAAAATGGTTATATTTGCTTGGAAAACACGACTTCCAGGGGGCGGGGCATTTTTTTTCATTATATGGCTATAGTAAAGTCTTGTTAACACTTTAGAGGCCACTTTTATTTCCGATGTTCATGAAAAATGGTCAGAAGATTCATCCCAATAATATCTTGGATGAGTTCAAACATGATGCTGATTGGTTGAAAAACATGGCTGCCAGTGGGCTCTGCATTTTTTCTTTTATGGCTATATAGTAAAACCTTGTTAACACTCTAGAGGCCACATTTATTGTCTGATCATCATGAAACTTTGTCCGAAGATTTGTCCCAATGATATCTTGGATGAGGTAAAAAATGGTACAAATACATACAGACTTTAATGATAAACACTAGTCTGGCCAATGTCGTCTTACAAGCTGTTATATACACTCACTGCTAGAGCAGAATCATTTGTAGTCTGCTGCAGACAGGCAGTGGTGATCGTTCTTTGCAAATTGAGTTGCGGTTCTTTCCGTAGCTAAGGCTTCTAAGCACACACTGATTTGCAAAATATGCTTGTAAATTCTAAAATGCGACCAACTAAAACAAACCCTTTGCCAACTTCTAGGTCAAAGGTTAAGTTTGAACATCATGATTCCTTTTAAATGGCAAATGATATTCGCGTACGATCTTACAACTGTAACTCCCTATTAATTGTTCCCAACTCGGCATTTTCATCAAAGGGCATGAAGGGTGTCCAAGGTGGATAGGTTGGAATCTTTGAATGGCAGGGTGCTGCGCCCTTCCATTCATACCAAGCTGGAGCACTGGTTTTGATGGTGTTTCACTTGTAACACACCAAGCATTATGACCCATTATATTTATCAACATTGCTAAAATGAGGTCAAAATAATTGTTAAATGCCCTTTGTTTATTTCCAAAGACATGGATGGATCATCTTTGTCTCTGAATATATTATAAATACTCGTGTTGTTGATTTTGTCCTGTTTGCTTATTGCAGGAAAACTGTTAACGCATTATGTTGTGAAGACTCCTCTGTAATCATACAGCTAGCAGTATTATGATTATCAAATATTAAAATTTGACTTAACAATATAGCGCTTCAAATTATTATTTTTGTTTCAGATATTTTCCAGTTTCCCCTCACAACAATATGCATCAAACCACTTGTCTGGTAAGAAATTTCCATTGAAACCAACTGCTGGTAATACTATCTTTTTATACCCCCATTACCATTGGTAATGGGGGCTATATAGGAACCACTTTGTCAGTCCGTCGGTCTGTCCCGAAATTTCATCAGATCTTCACCCAAACTTAGTCACAAGTTGTATATAGATGATGTATAGGTCAAGTCTGAATATGGATCATGCCAGGTCAGAAACTAGGTCATGGGGTCACTTATTGTGTTTTAAACCTGAAGTTTGTCTGGACCATAACTTTGTCATTTATTTCATACAGTATTGTAAATGATGGAACAGTTCATAATGATTTCAAGACATCTTCTGATCCCTGGAAGATAAACTAGGGATTGATCTGTCTGTATATAACAGTTCAGAGCCTTCCAATCTAGCGTGTGAAGATGTAATGATAATGTTAAAAGGAAATTACATATAACAGTTTATACAGTTTAAGAAATACAATACATTTTATACAATATCATTTTTGTGCCCCTGAACCAGCGATTTTGGGGGCATATTAAAATCGCTCTGTCCTTTAGTTTGTTAGTCCATCCGTCCGTCTGTAAGTTAGTAAGTCCGTCTGTCAGTCGGTCTGGATTATTTTCCGCTCAATAAGTCAAGCAATTGTCATCAGATCCTCACCAAACTTCGTGAAAATGTGTAAGGCAATAACATTTAGGTCAAGTTAGATAATGGGCCAAATAGACCCAGACACCCCTGAGTTATGGCCATTGAATCATAGTAAAATGGGGTTTTTAGCTGGACTATTATATATGAAATATATATAGTGGAGCTTTCCTACTCTCCCCGGGGTTCCAGTGTCCGTGAGCGTTGGAATGAACTATAGTGGGGGACATATTGTTTTTGCCCTGTCTGTTGGTCTGTCTGTTGGTTTGTTTGGTCCAACTTAAATATTTTGCCATAACTTTTGCAATATTGAAGGAAGCAACTTCATATTTGGCATGCATGTGTATCTGATGGAACTGCACATTTTGAGTGGTGAAAGGTCAAGGTCATCCTTCAAGGTCAAAGGTCAAAAGATACCTAGAAAGGTGCAAATTTGCTTCAGTTTTGTGTTTAGGTTCATTTTATTTCTAAAATATCACAGCTATTACACTATGCCTCCAAACAATATACGAAAGCTTGACCCAAACCAAGACACTCTTGATGTTAGTAATGGTAGATGAATACGTCGTAAGAATTAAATGCTGGCAATTCACATGAAATTGGCATGAGAGTTTATTAATTATCCATGGTCCTGACCCCTTAAATATCTGAAATCCCTGTTTGTGCATATAACATAATGAGAACACCCTTTGGTCGACCTAACTTTGTATTTCAATCATTTTCTTGTTTTGACCATTATTTTTACATTATCATCAAAACTTGTTAGTTTCCTACCCTTGAAAAAGGAGAGGGACTTACGGTTTGCGCTCTGTGTCTGTCAGTCTGAAACTTTTCTGGATCCTTCGATAACTTTAAAAGTTCTTCACCCATTTACTTCAAATTGATACTGAACCTCTCTTATGACAATACGGTCAATCTCAACTATGTATGGCCCCATTACCAACCCTGGGGTGCCCCGCCCACATAGGCCACGCCCACCCAAAATTGCCTTCTACTATAATTTCTTCATTTATTCACCGATTCACTTCTAATTGATACTGAACTTCTCTTATGACAATACGGTCAATCTCAACTATGCATGGCCCCATTACCAACCCTGGGGCGCCCCTGGGTCAAACATGCGGCGTGGGGATATGCGTCGGCCTCTGCCGCGCCATTTCTAGTCAACATTGGAAACATTGGCATCTTAAAGGAATAAATTATGTATGAGCCCAAATTTTGCAGAACTATGGTTCTTGCTCATTTTTGTTTAGCTCCTCAGCTGAAATCATCATCTAGCAGTCACAATAGTTGAGCGGTTGGAGAGGCATGCATTGCGTCCTACTACCTGCTCTGACTATATCATGGTAATGCCTTATCCAAATAACACAAGTATTCACCATGTGCAAATGTCTTGTTGTCTGTATAACTCTCTCTATTTGCTCAAAGTTAAAAGCATTTGAACTTGCACACTTTGGTGTTTTAGTTTAAGTAGACCTTGTGTTTACAGTGGACAGGTTTAAAGTGGAAGTGACTAGTTAACTGTTGATCATAAGCTGCACTGATGGAAAAAATACCTGCTCAGACTATATCATGGTAATGCCTTATCCAAAAAACACAAGTATTCACCATGTGCAAATGTCTTGTTGTCTGTATAACTCTCTCTATTAGCTCAAAGTAAAAAGCACACTTTGGTATTTTAGTTTAATTTTGTTTGGACATTACAATTGTTTTGAAACTAAAGATTAGTGTGGGGGCATTACACTTCTCTTTAAAATGTTTATTTGTGATTAATATTTTTTTCAGTTTGGCAGACAAAACATGCTGATCAAAAAGAATGTGTACCACAGGGGCCAGTGTTTCCATTTGAGTGATTGACAAGAAGAAGAGATGAGAAATGTTATCATCATATTTTAGTCTCTACATTTATAGTGTACAGCTCAATGTATTGAACTGGTGTTGTAGAATATAATTGGAGATACATGCGAACATTATAACATTATATATAAGATGATATTTCAAAAGCAATAAGAAATAAAGAGTATAAAAAGGTCAAAACAGTGGACCTTGTGTTTACAGTGGACAGGTTTAAAGTGGAAGTGACTAGTTAACTGTTGATCATAAGCTGCACTGATGGAAAAAATAGTGGGAAATTACTATCTAGAAAACTGTTTAACGTACGACAACAGTTGTGGAACTTCATAAATGACCGTATGTAACAGGGCTGGGCAGTTTTCCTTATATAGCTATAGTGAAACCTTTTGAACACTAGTGAAGTCACTGTTTTTTTCCAATCTTCATGCATTTTGGTCGAATATTTGTTCAAATGATGGCTCAGTCCAGTTTCAGAATTTTTATGTCTATTCAAAAAACATATCCACTAGAGCGCGAGGCAATTGTCTTTATATGGCTATAATGAAACCTTGTAAATTCTCTAGAAGTGACATTTTTAGCCATATCTCCATAAATTTCGGTCAGAATATTTATTCTAATGATAGCTCAGTTGTCGAGTTCTTAACTGGTTCCGGTTTGTAGACTACATGTAACATGGCTGCCAGTGGACATGACAGTTTTTCTTAAATTGCTAGAGTAGAACCTTGTTAACACACAATTGGCCCTTTTTATGTGCATTTTTCATGAAAGATGATAAGAGCATTTGGCCCAATGTAATCTCAGCTGACTTTGAAACTGGATCACATAACGTTTAAAAGTGGGTCAAAATGTCAAATTAAAAAAAGCTTGTAAACACTGGAAGTTGCATTTGAAATTGTGTTCCTTTTTTATGTCCCCCACTATAGTAGTGGGGGACATATTGTTTTTGCCCTGTCTGTTGGTTGGTCTGTTGGTTGGTTGGTTGGTTTGCGCCAACTTTAACATTTGCAATAACTTTTGCAATATTGAAGATAGGAACTTGATATTTGGCATGCATATGTTTCTCATGGAGCTGCACATTTTGAGTGGTAAAAGGTCAAGGTCATCCTTCAAGGTCAAATATATGGGTCAAAATCGCTCATTTAATGTACACTTTTGCAGTATTTCAATATTCAAGATAGCAACTTGATATTTGGCATGCATGTGTATCTCATGGAGCTGCACAATTTCAGTGGTGAAAGGTCAAGGTCAGATGTCAAATATATGTGGCCAAAATCGCTAATTTTATGAGTACTTTTGCAATATTGAAGATAGCAACTTGATATTTGGCATGCATGTGTATCTCATGGAGCTGCACATTATGAGTGGTGAAAGGTCAAGGTCATCCTTCAAGGTCAGAGGTCAAATATATGTGGCCCAAATCGCTAATTTTATGAATACTTTTGCAATATTGAAGCTAGCAATTTTATATTTGAAATGCATTTGTATCTCATGGAGCTGCACATTTTGAGTGGTGAAGAGTCAAGGTCATCCTACAAGGTCAAACGTCATATAGGGGGACATTATGTTTCACAAACACGTCTTGTTTAAAGTTTGTCAAATCATTTGCTGTAATGATAAGCAAAGTCAAGTTTATAAATGATTATTTGTCTAAAAATTACATATTTTTCATCAAGTAAATTTATTATTCTAAACTTCACCCTCTCAGAACAGTTTAGTTCCTTCTGGTCACAGTTGACCACTTTAGGGCTCTTGTTCTATAATTTGATTGTTTTGGAAAATTGTCATTTTGCCATGCCAAAATGTGAGTCCAAATTTAATTAACCCTGCTTTGTAGTATCTTGTTTTCCTTATATGTATAAAGTGGAAAATTATCTATGAATCTGACTGCATAGATATTTGGTATTCAGCATAGCATCGTGTAAATGTAGTAAAACTAAACACAATTGTGCCATCATGCCATGGGGTCAAATGGTTAATACAGACTTGTAGGAAAAAGACTTCTAAAATTTTTATCTGTAAAATATATTTTGTGTACATAATGATTAGCTTTTTCCTTCAACTTATCGCTTTCATAGTGTAAAGAAAACATGCCGACTTACTAAGTAAGTAGGAGATCTGGGTTTGATTCCCAGTGAAAGTCAAGTTACAAGGAAAAATGCTTATTGTTGGAAGGATTTATTAGTTATTCAAAACGTAAGATTTTTTTTCTTTGCTCGTTCAGTTACAAATAACAGCAAATGATCTGAAAGTAGTTGTTTATAACGTAGAAGTTAGTGTCATGAATAGTAAATTGGAATAATGCACTTAAAGGGATCTTTTCACGGTTTGGTAAATTGACAAAATTGAAAAAAGTTGTTTCAGAGTCGCAAATTTTCGTTTTAGTTATGATATTTGTGAGGAAACAGTATTACTGAACATTAACCATAGTCCAATGTAACCATTATATGTATCTTTTGACAATTTGAAAACCTTAAAATTATAAAGCGTTGCAACGCGAAACGATTGAATAATTTGGAAAGTTCTGTTGTTGTCGTTTAAATTTACGAAACTACAAAGATTGCTTATATAATGTATAAAATACTTGTCCTGTGTATACCCGGCGGAATAGCCGAGAGGGCTAATGCGTTTTTGCTTCAGACTAACTCCAGGACGCCGGGGGTCACTGGTTCGAGCCCTGGTACCGGCTACTTTGTATTCCTTTTTTAAATTGTATTCTTGATTTTTTTTACTGGAGCTTTTAAGATCCAATGTTTACATTTATCAATATAAAGCATTTAATGACAAACTTCAAAATATGCCAAAATCTGTGAAAAGGCCCCTTTAATAGAAACTATACATATTGTATATAAGACTAAAATACACAGAAATGAAATACCAGTAGCATTATTAATACATTTTATACCGGTTTCCGGATGATAACTTGAGAACGCTTAGGCCTAGGATCATGAAACTTCATTGGTACATTGATCATGACTGGCAGATGACCCATCTTGATTTTCAGGTTACTAGGTCAAGGTCACAGTTACTCCAAATAATAAAATGGTTTCAAGATGGTAACTCAAGAATGCTTAGGCCTAGGATCATGAAACGAAGGATCATGAAACTTCATAGGAACATTGATCATGACTGGCAGATGACCCCTATTGATTTTCAGGTCACTAGGTCAAAGGTCACAGTGACAAAAAACGTATTCACACAATGGCTGCCACTACAACTGACAGCCCATATGGGGGGGCATGCATGTTTTACAAACAGCCACAGGGCTCGAATTTAACTTTTCTCTCTACTAGCAAAACATTGCGAGCAGCTTAAATACCAGCTCGCAAAATGAAAAACATTCTCGCAAAATTTGCTGGAAACATAAATAAAAGCAAGTTTGTACATAAGTTAAGTAATATTAAAACAAAATAAAATATGACATCAACCACAAGTTTTGGTGTTATATATGAAGTTCTTTTTCCCACTTTTTCACTGTTTTCGTGGAAGAATTTAATTTCCGTTTTTTTTCTCTCAACTCAACGGTTAACTTTGCTTTATATTTCGTTTTGTTATTTCAATCTGTGGCCAAAAAGAAACTAGTTATTTTTCGCTTCGACGACATGACTGTTCAGGTTTTTATGTCTTTTATAGTGAACATGTGTGGATAATCAACTGTTTCATGTTCTTTGTACCAATACCATCCGCATATATGTACTATAAGTATACCAGTCTACATACAAAGTGCGATCTTCCGCATATGGGTATTCGGACGTTCTATTAATGGACCTGGGGTTTAGCGTTCACAACGTCGAGCGCATTTAGCAATATAACTTTTTTTTTCACTCTTTCTTCACTCGCAAAAGATTTCTAGTGGCTTAAAACTTAACTCGCAATCGGTATTTTTCACTCGTATTTTGCGAGTGTGCGAGTGTTAATTTCGAGCCCTGAGCCATTGTATATACTTCTACCCCATGCTCGTATATAAGTAATGCCGTATCAAGCCAGTACTATACTAGCGAGTCCTGTATCGGAAATATCCTACTACCCATGCTCGTGTATAAGTAATGCCGTATCAAGCCAGTACTATACTAGCAAGTTATATAGCGGGTATATCCTACTACCCCATGCTCGTATATAAGTAATGCCGTATCAAGCCAGTACTATACTAGCGAGTCATATACCGGATATATCCTACTACCCCATGCTCGTACATTAGTAATGCCGTATCAAGCCGGTACTATACTAGCGAGTCATAGCGGGTATATACTACTACCCCATGCTTATATATAGGTAATGCCGTACCAAGCCAGTACTATACTAGCGAGTCATATACCGGGTATACCCTACTACCCCATGCTCGTATATAAGTAATGCCGTATCAAGCCAGTACTATACTAGCGAGTTATGTACCGGGTATATCCTACTACCCCATGCTGGTAAACGAGTCTTATACCGGTATATCCAACTACCCCATGCTCGTATAAGTAATGCCGTATCAAGCCAGTACTATACTAGCGAGTCATATGCCGGATATATCCTACTACCCCATGCTCGTATATTAGTAATGCCGTATCAAGCCGGTACTATACTAGCGAGTCATAGCGGGTATATACTACTACCCCATGCTTATATATAGGTAATGCCGTACCAAGCCAGTACTATACAAGCGAGTCATATACCGGGTATACCCTACTACCCTATGTTCGTATATAAGTAATGCCGTATCAAGCCAGTACTATATTAGCGAGTTATGTACCGGGTATATCCTACTACCCCATGCTGGTAAACGAGTCTTATACCGGTATATCCAACTACCCCATGCTCGTATAAGTAATGCCGTATCAAGCCAGTACTATACTAGCGAGTCATATACCGGATATAACCTACTACCGCATGCTCGTATATTAGTGATGCCGTATCAAGCCGGTACTATTCTAGCGAGTCATAGCGGGTATATACTACTACCCCATGCTCGTATGTAAGTAATGCCGTACCAAGCCATTACTATACTAGCGAGTCATATACCGGGTATACCCTACTACCCCATGCTCATATATAAGTAATGCCGTATCAAGCCAGTACTATACTAGCGAGTCATATACCGGGTATATCCTACTACCCCATGCCTTTATATAAGTAATGCCGTATCAAGCCAGTACTATACTAGCGAGTTATGTACCGGGTATATCCTACTACCCCATGCTGGTATATAAGTTATGCCGTATCAAGCCGGTACTAAACTAGCGAGTTATATAGCGGGTATATCCTACTACCCCATGCTCGTATATAAGTAATGCCGTTTCAAGCCAGTACTATACTAGCGAGTTATATACCGGGTATAACCTACTACCCCATGCTCGTATAAAAGTAATGCCGTATCAAGCCGGTACTATACTAGCGAGTTATATAACGGGTATATCCTACTACCCCATGCTCGTATATAAGTAATGCCGTATCAAGCCAGTACTATACTAGCGAGTCATATACCGGATATATCCTACTACCCCATGCTCGTATACCCGGTATAAGTAATGCCGTATCAAGCCAGTACTATACTAGCGAGTTATATAGCGGGTATACCCTACTACCCCATGCTCGCATATAAGTAATGCCGTATCAAGCCAGTACTATATTAACGAGTCATATACCGGGTATATCCTACTACCCCATGCTCGTATATAAGTAATGCCGTATCAAGCCAGTGCTATACTAGCGAGTTATATACCGGGTATATCCTACTACCCCATGCTGGTATATAAGTAATGCCGTATCAAACCGGTACTATACTAGCGAGTTATATAGCGGGTATATCTTACTACCCCATGCTCGTATATAAGTAATGCCGTATCAAGCCAGTAATATACTAGCGAGTTATATACCGGGTATATCCTACTACTCCATGGTCGTATATAAGTAATGCCGTATCAAACCGGTACTTGCTAGAGAGTCATAGCGGGTATATCCTACTACCAAATGCTCGTATATAAGTAATGCCGTATCAAGCCGGTACTTTACCAACGAGTCATATACCGGGTATATCCTACTACCCCATGCTCGTATATAAGTAATGCCGTATCAAGCCAGTACTATACTAGCGAGTTACTAGTATATACCGGGTATATCCTACAACCCATGCTCGTATATAAGTAATGCCGTATCAAGCCAGTACTATACTAGCGAGTCATGTACCGGATATATCCTACTACCCCATGCTCGTATATAAGTAATGCCGTACCAAGCCAGTACTATACTAGCGAGTTATATAGCGGGTATATCCTACTACCCCATGCTCCTATATAAGTAATGCCGTATCAAGCCAGTACTATACTAGCGAGCTATATACCGGATATATCCTACTACCCAATGCTCGTATCAAGCCTGTACTACTAGTATACTAGCGAGTTATATAGCGATATATACTACTACCCCATGGTCGTATATAAGTAATGCCGTATCAAACCTGTACTATACTAGCGAGTTATATAGCGGTATATACTACTACCCCATGCTGGTATAAGTAATACCGTATTAGTTACACTGTTTGTAACTGATGGTGTATGAGAGAGAAGCTCGAGAAGGGAACTGAGGGTGTATATCCTATACACAATCAGTTGCTAACTGTGTATCTATTATATCTCAACCGATTACTCGGGGTGTATGGAAATTTCTCAGGGTGTATGGAAAATACACAATGGGCACATAGCCACTCAAAGCAAATCGAATCAGGTCATTTTTGTAGGAGGCGAGTTATACCTTACTACCCTATGCTCGTATAAGTAATGCCGTATCACATCAGTTGTATTTTTAACGTTATTCAGTTATATACAGGATAGTCATATAGCGGGTATTTCCTAAAAACCCCAAGTACGTACTGTTAATGCTATATCAAACCTGTTATATTCCTAATTTCACAAAGCGGGTATAACCGACTATCCCAGGCTCAAGTTTGCCAAGCGGTATCTACCCATATTCTATATGTCATTATGCGGGGATACTTGACTATCGTATGTTCGTATTTAAGTGATGCTGTAGCACATTAGTTCAACACTCACAAGTCATACCAAGGGTATAGAGGGTTAGGGCAACTAAACCTTATTATATTGTTCACTGCTCGCCTGCATGGTCTGTTCTTCTAAAAGCCATGTAAGAAACACAATCATTCTGCTGTGTGCATATTTTGATCAAATTAATGAATGCTAGTTCGGTTGTTCGGCGTAGCTGTCTTACCAAGCTTTTCACATTAAATTACCTTTATCAACAAACAATTAAATGATGGGGAAATTTCACGCCTGTAGACCCGAATGAATGAATCAGAATATTTTAATTATTGATTTCAGAGAAATCACCCACAGCATTGGCCAAATCACTGCGGAAATCCGGACTTCTTCATGCACGTTTTTGACCAAACAACAATCACTGCGAAAAAGCGCAGACCGTGTTTGAGTTACGCCGGCCGCATACGCATTAAGACCTATTTTCGCAAGACGCGACTATAAGTGTGATTTGGTTGTGTTGAAAGAACACTTTGCATGTATGAACTATTTACATCTCATTGCGATGGCGATATAATAAATTCATAATAAGCCTTGTGAGGCCACATATGATCACATGTAGTATATTTTAATCTAAGGACAACATTGTTCGGTTTGAATATACGTGCACTTAATAAGAAACACATCATGCGGTGGATATGCGACAATTAAACCTTTATTTTCTATTTAAATATTAATAAACGTGAATATACGAATTGCTTTAACGAAACAAGCGTTAATGTGTTACTGATAGGAACATGCGGCAGCAATGAATGGACAGTCCTCGTGTAAGTAATCATCATAGTCTAGGGATCCTTCAGATTTTGCATCGTAAAAAGTGTGACCCAGTAATATTGCTTAAAATGGTTGAGCTAACTTAATTTTCATCTTTTCTCGTGCTCTCTAATTACCCACATATTTAGGTCTGGATGATAGCACTTTTACTTCCCACAGAGCAATTCGCTTCAAATTATTAATAACAACAATACACATTTTTAGCTTTATTTCAAATGGGAACATATTTATTTAACGCAGACGTGTACATAATTTTAACACAGAACAAGGGCTGTTTGTAAAACATGCATGCCCCCCATATGGGCTGTCAGTTGTAGTGGCAGCCATTGTGAATACGTTTTTGTCACTGTGAACTTGACTTTTGACCTAGTGACCTGAAAATCAATAGGGGTCATCTGCCAGTCATGATCAATGTACTTGAGAAGTTTCATTATCACAGACCTAAGTATTCTTGAGCTATCAACAGGAAACCATTAAACTGTTTTGAGTCACTATGACCTTAATCTTTGACCTAGTGACCTGAAAATCAATAGGGGTCTTCTGCCAGTCATTATCAATGTACCTACGAAGGGGGTCATCTGCCAGTCATTATCAATGCACGTATGATGTTTCATGGTTCTAGGCGTAAGCATTCTTGAGTTATCATCATGAAACCATTTTACTGTTTCGAGTAACTGTGACATTGACCTTTGACCTAGTGACCGGAAAATCAATAGGAGTCATCTGCCAGTCATGATCAATGTTCATATGAAGTTTCATGATCCTAGGCGTAAGCATTCTTGAGTAATCATCCAAAAATCATTTTACTGTTTTGAGTCACTGTGACCTTCGACCTAGTGACCTGAGAATCAATAGGGGTCATCTGCCAGTAATGATTAATGTACCTATGAAGTTTCAGGATGCTAGGCCTAAGCATTCTTGAGTTATCATCCGGAAACCATTTTACTATTTTGATTCACTGTGACCTTGACCTTTGACCTAGTGACCTGAAAATCAACAGAGGTCATCTGCCAGTTATGATCAATGTTCCTATGAAGTTTCATGATCCTAGGCGTAAGCATTGTTGAGTTATCTTCCAGAAACCATTTTAGTATTTTGATTCACTGTGATCTTGACCTTTGACCAAGTGACCTGAAAATCAATAGGGGCCATTCGACAGTCATGATCAATATAGCTATGAATTTTTTATTTTATGATCCTAGGCGTAAGCATTTATGAGTTATCATCCGGAAACCATTTTTCTATTTCGAGTCACTGTGACCTTGACCTTTGACTTAGTGACCTGAAAATCAATAGAGGTCATCTGCGAGTCATCATCAATGTACCTATGAAGTTTCATGATCCTAGGCGTTATCGTTCTTGAGTTATTATCCGGAAACCATTTTACTATTTCGAGTCTTTGTGACCTTGACCTCAAAATCAATCGGGGTCATCTGCCAGTCATGATCAATTTACCAATGAAGTTTCATGATCCTAGGCCAAAGCGTTCTTGAGTTATCATCAGGAAACCATCTGGTGGACGGACGGACCAACCAACTGACATGTGCAAAACAATATACCCCTCTTCTTCCAAGGGGGGCATAAATATAATATTAATTTTTAGTAATCTAAATTAACTAAAAATTGCTAGATTGTATTTTCCGAGAAATTATCGGTAAACATCGTTAAAGTTAAAGGGTATCTGCCAGCTTATGCCATTATAACACAAATGTTAAATGACAAAAGCTGTTGCCCGGTTCACGGCACGCGGAGCCTACCCTATTGTGAACCATGATCTTTTTGTGTATTTCATCCTACTAGTTACCTTGACATAGAACAGACACATTGGTTACTTTTATGAAACAATTATTATAAAACTTGGTATACAAATTGCGACAATGTTGCCCATTTGTCTGTCAGTCCAGGTCCGAATAGTCGCTAAAATTGAGAAAACTCAGTAAGATTTCATGAAACTTAATATTCACATAATTTTTAAATACACAAAATAATACATTGACCATTTTAATTTTGTGATAAAACTTGGTTTACAAATGAACTCAGAAGAGCAATGTGATATTTATTTTGTCCCTACCGTTTTCACATGAAGGGATTTACGGTTGACCCACTGTCCATCGGTCTGCCAGTCAAATAAACCTGGATCTTGTTACAATGTTTTCCTAAATTTCACCAGGTTACCTACTTTTTGGACACACTTAACCCAGGCTTACTCAACCAAGATGAGCATGTCGATCAGGTTTCATCAACATTGAGTCGAAAAAAGCCTGGTTTCTTCCTTCACCTGATGATCCTCTAACACAGCAAGTCAATCCTCGAATGTCCGAAATATGTTCTGGTTCTTTTAATGGCAGACAAAAACAAGACCTATGATTTTAAGTAAATTTGTTATGTTCATATATACATTAATTATTCCAACTATTTTTTTAGCTTGTATATGTTGTTATACAATTGTATTAAACATGGCCATTTAAGTCTTTCATAAGATTCTAACTAAACAAATGAGTTTTAATTTCTTTTAAAACTCTTGATGCAAGCAAACGATGAGCGGCAGTATTGGGGGAAAAAACTGGCAGACAATATGTATCTGACCATCAAAACTAGAGAATACTGAGATAAAGATATGCAGAAAATGAAGCAACATCAGTTCATACACAGTGCTAAACTCACATCATAGAGATGTTTAAGTGCATGGATTTCAAGACTATTCAAACTCAGAACTTTGGTACAGTCTCCCCATCTACAGCATTTCTCTTGAACCATATGAGAGATGATATGTGCATCTTTCTGTCCTATGGAGTGGAAGTCTTCCTTGCAGGATATCCATTTGCACGAATACTCCTATAACAAGCAAATTTGTAAACTGCAGATTGGAAGCCAAAGTCAATTAACTTACAGTGTCCACATTTTTAACTTTAGTTATAATCATTGACCATGTTTTTCACAAATGTTATTTTTGATTGAAAATGTTAATGAAAAGGCAACAAAAAGATATTTACTGTGAAATAAGTCAATGGAGATAAGCCTACTAATAACTCTTGGTGTGTATTGTGGATTTCACCATGATTTGTTTAACTCTATTTTTGTTTTATTTATCTATATATTGATATTTTCCATGAGTACTTTACGCAGATAAACATCTAATCAGAGCCTCTGTTAATGTAATAAAAGTATGTTACTGTTCTGTTCTTCTGTTAATAACTAATCTAAAAAGAAAGAAAAAAAAGTAAATTTGCTCTATTGTATGAATATGGCATACACTTATTTTTCCATGTTGAAATCTTATTAAATTCATGATATGAAGCCCTAAAATGTTTGTAACAAACAGATGGATGGACTGACAGACTGACCGATGGAAAACGCCAACACTATATCTCTCTGGCTTTGGCAAGGATAATGATTCAACAGAAAGTAGAAATCATCAATAAATACTTGATGCATCTAAGTTAACTTAGCAATTAGTGAGTTCAATATGTCCCTTAACTGAACAAAAAACAGATGTTTCAAAAACTTAACATGAATTGTCATTTGTTGCAAATATTAAAAGCACTTACAGGTCCTGGGTTTCAATCACCAACATATGATAAAATAGTTCTCAGTAACAAAAGGCACAAAAATGCAAGAAAAATATCACTTTAATGTTAAAATAAATATATATAGTTATTCAATAAACAATGTATATTTTGTCATAAAGTACCGGTCCTGGATTTTTCTCAACATCATTTAAGAGCATCAACATCCGCTGGGACAGGTTAACATGTTGTTGAATACACAGCTGCATCATGATGTAATGAAGACCACCTTGTCCACACATACGACCCAGAATCATCAGCCCAAACATCTTGATCCACATGGTGGGTGGAAAATGTTTGTAAGTTCCTAAAGAACAAAACATGTTAATGATTTATCATTTCAAGTATAAAAGGCAAGCCTTAAAATTCTCAGAAAGCTTTAACTTCTGAAGGTTAATATCATCCTGGCTGTGCAGATCTTGGTAATATACCCATTTAAAAAACATTCCTTAAAGCCACACACCTTGAAATGAAATATCTGGCATAGTAAATTTGGACATAGATAAGAAACATATTTTATCTTTGCCAATTAGAATATATCTGGTGGTTGCAAGGTAGAAATCCGTCTTTTTTGTGCTTTAAAACTTAAAAAAAATTGTGTTTCTTGAATTGAACATGTACGTATACAAATCATACATTCAGTTTTAAAATAAAAAAAAAATAAATTACTTGCTAACTAGGCTATAGATTTAATGACAATTTTGCACACTTTCAAATTGCATCTATATGTACTGATTAACATGTATTTCATTTCAAGGTGAGTGGCTTTTAATGTAATAAACAAGAGTGCCAAACTGTCACAAGATACACCCGTTTGAAGGTTTTGGACACCATGCTTAACGCTGGAAATGCACTAAGTGACCTAGTTTTCGACCCGGCATGACCTATATCTGAACTTGACTTAGATATCATTAAGACACAACTTCTGCCCAAATTTGGTGAAGATCGGATGAAAACTCTTTCAATTAAAGAGCTTACACCATGCTAAATCCTTGAAATGCACTCTGTGAACTAGTTTTTGACCCAGCATGACCCATATTTGAACTTGAACTAGATATTGTCTAGATACAACTTCTGACCACATTTGTTGAAGATCAGATGAAAACTACTTCAATAAGAGAGTAGACACCGTGCTAAATGCTTGACATGCACTAAGTGACCTCGTGACCTAGTTTTTGACCTGGCGTGACCCATATTTGAACTTGACCTAGATAACATTTTGACACAATTTCTGACCAAATTTGGTGAAGATCGGATTATAACTACTTCAATTAGAGAGCGGACACCATGCTTAATCCTTGAAATGTACTAAGTGAACCCCTGACCTTGCTTTTGACCCGGCATGACCCATAATTGATCTTGACCTAGATATTGTCTAGATAAAACTTCTGACCAAAGTATGTGAAGATTGGATGAAAACTACTTCAATAAGAGAGCAGACACCATGCGAAATGCATGAAATGCTCTAAGTGACCTCGCGACCTAGTTTTTGACCCGGCATGACCCATATTTTAACTTGACCTAGATATCATTTACACACAACTTATGACCAAATTTGGTAAAGATCAGATGAAAACTACTCAAATTAGAGAGCCACCAATGCTAAATCCTTCAAATGCACTAAGTGACCCCGTGACCTAGTTTTTGACCTGGTATGACCCATATTCGAACTTGACCTAGATATTGTCTAGATACAACTTCTGACCAAGTTTGGTGAAGATCGGATGAAAACTATTTGAATTAGAGAACGGACACTGTTATGGACGCCGCCGCCTGCCAAGGGTGAAACTATAATACGTCCCGTTTTTAAAAACCGGCGTTTAAAAATAAGTAATATCCCTTACAGGGTTCAGGTCACACAATAAACTTATAGACAATAGGCAATACTTAATTCATTCGCTTCAAACTGTTTCTCTTGACAGATAACTAATGTTCAATCAAATTTTCATTTAAGATCTTGTCACTTCATTTGGTTACAAATTTGAAATATACTTAAATTTGCCTTCATAATGGAAACTTCTATTTCCAAGCATGCCTTCCACTTCCTTGAGCTGACTTCGTTGAGTTCATGTTTAGCAGATGCAATCTGTAAGATTTACTTATAAATAACTCTAAAATAAGTGATTGTTACCCAAAAAATAAAAAAAATATAAATTCTTTTGTCTAATTACACACTTTCACATATATAAATGTGACACACGCATAAAGGCCCATAACCATCCAATCAAAATATTCAGAAATAGAGGTGCTCATTATACTAACAGTAATGACTAAGTTTGTATACATGTATGTTTTTTCAACTATGTTTTGCAAAATATTCTCATGCAAACCAGGGTTTCCAATTTAATAAGCCACATGTACATTGCATGTAACAGGGGTAAGACAATGCTAACAAGAGATGTGGTTGTCAGAAACACAATGCCCACTAATGCGCCACTTTGATTTTTCATTTACATTTGACCTTGAAGGATTACCTTGATCTTTCACCACTCAAAATGTGCAGCTCCATGAGATACACATGCATGCCAAATATCAAGTTGCTACGTTCAATATTGCAAAAGTTATGAAGAAGGTTACAGTTTTGGTTAAAGTTTTGGGACACACACACACACACACACACAATGACACATACAATGACAGACAGGCTAAAAACAATATACCCCCGATCTTTCGATCCGGGGGCATAAAAATAATCCTGGTTGTGTTTTTCAAGCAATCTAGCTAAACAAACAGGTTTAATTAAAATAGAAAGATTAACTAAAATTAACATACCAGTTATATAGGGCTATAACTATCATATTGAGTATGTCAACACAAAATCGTGTCATTAGTTGCTAAAAGATACAGAAAGCATTATATGGGAAAGTGAATGTGTTGACCTCCTTTTTTGTTACTTTATTTGTACATAAAATGCTTGTCAAGCATACACAAGTTAGTGATTTAAAGTTATACCATTGGTGAGCCTATCAGCTTAATTTTACTCTCTTTTCCAGTCTCTGGTTGCTTGATATGGCGACTGCAGAAGTGGCTCAGCAAAGCGTCATCGTTGGAGCAAACAACCCTGCATTCTGGACACCGATTGTGCGCCTCCTTTAAATATAAAACTTTGTGAAACATGAAATATATTCAACATTTATTTTTCATCATTTTAACCAATAAATACCTACTAAACAAGAACTTTGAGATTAACTTAGATAAGAAAAACATGTATATTATTTTCAATTAAATTGTTACACAAGAGCTGTCTCCATAGGATGACGTATGCCCCCAATTAATGCTTTGATAGAAATTATGAGCATTTTTCGAAATCTAAATGCATTTTTCAAACCCTAAACGCGGACCCTACGGTCAAGGTCATGGGGTAAAAATTTGTGTGCGTATGGAAAGGCCTTGTCCATATACACATGCATATCAAATATGAATGTTACATCTGAAGCGACAAAAGAAGTTATGAGCATTTTTCGAAACCTAAACACAAAGTGTGACGGATGGACGGACAGACAGACATCAGACAAACAGACGGAAGGACAGTGCGATCACTATATGCCCTCCTTCGGCGGCATAAAAAAGTTAATCCAGAAATGCAAAATAAGTCCCAAACTAGAGAGCGGACACCATACTTAATTCTTGAAATGCACTAAGTGACCCCGTGACCTAGTTTTTGACTCGGCATGACCCATATTCGAACATGACCTAGATATTGTCTTGATACAACTTCTGACCAAGTTTGGTAAAGATCAGATGAAAACTACTTCAATTAGAGAGCAGACACCATGCTTAAACCTTGAAATGCACTAAGTGACCCCATGGTCTAGTTTTTGACCCGGCATGGCCCATATTCGAGCTTGACCTAGATATCGCCTAGATACAACTTCTGACCAAGTTTGGTAAAGATCGGATGAAAACTATTTGAATTAGAGAGCGGACAAGAAAAGTGTGACAGACAAACAGACAGTGCAAAAAATATATACCCACTTTTCTTCGAAAGGGGGCATAAAAAATGTGGAGTAAAATATATACAAATGTGTTCTTTTTCTTTGCAGACTGACTTACCTATCAAAATAGTTACATAAACAAATATGTATAATTATATTGTTAATATTATGCGCATAAATAAAACATTTGCTATTTCATCTAAAATTAATTGTAGACAGAAAATAATGAAACAAGAAACCTTTTGAGACGGGTGATGCTCCACAAAAAATTTTTTGTCACAATATTGCACTATACATTCAGATAAAAGGAAACGTCTTCAGAGGCATAACTTTGGACAAAATAATACGATGGATGGTTTAGCAACTTATAAAAATTTCAAAGGGCCATAACTCTGTAAATAAATCATCTAACCAGAACCCACTAATAACATGTGCATCTTCTCAAGGTAGTTAAGCTTCCCATAAAGCTTCATTGTATTCCAGTCAGTAGTTGGGGAGAAATAGCCCAGAAAAGAATTGCACTATATGTACAGTTTATAGAAAATTTCAAAGGGCCATAACTCTGTGAAAAATCATCCGACCATAACCGGCTGATAATATGCACATCTCCTGTTGGTAGTAAAGCTTCCCATAAAGTTTCATTGAATTCCCAGGATAAATTGCTGAGAAATAGCTCGGACATGAATTGCACTATATGTACAATGGAAAATTTCAAAGGGCCATAACTCTGTGAAAAATCATCCGACCATAACCGGCTAATAATATGCACATCTCCTGTTTGTAGTGAAGCTTCCCATAAACTTTCATTGAATTCCCGTAATAATAAGTTGCTGAGAAATAGCTCGGACAAGAATTGCACTATATGTACAATGGAAAATTTCAAAGGGCCATAACTCTGTGAAAAATCATCCGACCAGAACCGGCTGATAATATGCATATCTCCTCTTGGTAGTGGCGCTTCGCATAAAGTTTCATTAAATTCCGGTCATTAGTTGCTGAGAAATAGCCCGGACAAGAATTGCACTATATTTACAGTTAATGGTAAATTTCAAAGGGCCATAACTCTGTAAAAAATCATCCGACCAGAACTGGCTGATAATATGCACATCTCCTCTTGGTAGTGAAGCTTCCCATAAAGTTTTATTGAATTCATGTCATTAGTGGCTGAGAAATAGCTCGGACAAGAATTGCACTATATGTACAATGGAAAATTTCAAATGGCCATAACTCTGTGGAAAATCATCCAACGAGAACCGGCTTATAATATGCACATCTCCTGTTGGTAGTGAAGCTTCCCATAAAGTTTCTTTGAATTCCCGTAACAAGTTGCTGAGAAATTGCTTGGACAAGAATTGCTCTATATGTACAATGGAAAATTTCAAAGGGCCATTACTCTGTGAAAAAACATCCGACCAGAACCCGCTGATGATATGTACATCTCCTCATGGTAGTGAAGCTTTCCATAAAGTTTCATTGAATTCCAGTCATTAGTTGCTGAGAAATAGCCCGGACAAGAATTGCACTATATGTACAGTTAATGGAAAATTTCAAAGGGCCATAACTCTGTGAAAAATCATCCGAACAGAACCCGCTGATAATATGCACATCTCCTCTTGGTAGTGAATCTTCCCATAAAGTTTCATTGAATTCCGGTCATTAATTGCTGAGAAATAGCCCTGACAAGAATTGCACTATATGTACAGTTAATAGAAAATTTCAAAGCGCCATAACTCTGTGAAAAATCATCTGACCTAAACCCGCTGATAATATGCACATCTCCTCTTGGTAGTGAAGATTCCCAAAAAAGTTTCATTGAATTCCGGTCATTAGTTGCTGAGAAATAGCCCGGACAAAAATTATTCACGGACGGACAGACGGACTGACGAAGCGGCGACTATATGTCCCTCCCGAAATTTTTTGGGGGGAGCATAAAATGTCAAATTAACATGGATAATAGAAAATATTGTGAAATGCTTTATTTATAAATTAGAAACTGGATAACACTACTAAAATGATTGCAAGTTTCCATGACTCATTGAGGAATAAACCATGTAAAAATGTTAGTTTTGCAAATTTATATAGTTATGGGAAACAACTACATTAAATTTAAATATCAAAGCTTTTTTTTCTTATTGTATATGTACCGGTAAAACACCGCTTCATTCGTAAGAATGTCATTTGAGCCTAGATGAAGATACAGCTGTTGAACATCCATCTTCCGCAAGTCTCTCAACAATGCATGGCGAAAACGATCACAAGAAAATTTGGCACCTTTGAAAACAGAGTTAGCGAATGTCTGTGTAAATAAATCACAAATTAGATGAATGAATACACAAGGAAAATGCATGCTTTGCCTCAAGATTAAAATGAAAAGTTTGCAAATACAATTCCCTACAATCTGTAAAATATTCCACACGCTTAAATAAAATATATAACCATGCAAATTAGTTAGAAAACGCAATCATTGCACATCAGCATAATAAGTTTAACTTTATATTGATGACAAATACTGTAATCATACAAAGCTTAGGACTTGACATTTGAACTGTTTAAGTATAAAGAAATGAAATAATTACATCATTTATAGAAACTACGAGTATTACGTTAAAATGGTGGCGTTTCGTGTTTTCTCAAAAATGTTTACAAAAACAGTAAACATTTAAACGACTGTTGATATCAACATAATCCATTTTAGTTCATTACGTTACAATGTTGCAAAACTTATTAAAAGCTGTTAAAAAAAGACTCGTATACATTTTTATCATGTGTGCCAGATGGCCCTTATTCACAACAGCGTAAACATAACAAAACACCATGTACGACCTAGACGTCTTGAATATTTGACACACGTCGGCACAAAGTGCTCGGAAAATTTTTCCTGCTATTTGTTGCATGATCATTCCCCGAATTGTCTTGAACATTCGATGCGCGTCAGCATAACGTGCATGAGGAAATTTTCGCGACATTTATTCATCCGCATTCATTTTTAATTTAATAAACAGATACTCGTTTTTATGTACATCTTGTTAGGTAGAAAACAATAAAAAATTTACACAGGTGTAGTCTTATTGAAGAAATGTGGGATCAATATTTATTTGTCTTTGTTATAAAATACTACGGCATGTAAGTAGAAAATGTGTACCCAAAGACTCAACAACGGCAAGAACAGTTAGTTTTAATATGACGTCATTGCGCAAATGGGTTATGATCTGAATATAACTTCTGGAAATAATCATTAATTTCAGTTTGGAAATGCGATGTCAATGACGCTTTTATAACTGACATATGGATACCGTTTAAACGGTAAGCTTTTGTTTATTTCATTAATCATTTCGTTTTAAGGTTTAGAAAAATGTGTACATGTGATACCATTAACTATGTTAGCGTTTCCGATCGCCAAAATCGCCAAAGGCGATTGAATCTTTCAGCTGGCGATTAAAGTTTAAAATGTTAATGAAAATGGCGATTGCAAAAAAAAACCTGATATTTCTCTTTAAGTATATATTATTCCCTACTTTTAAAGAGAACTCGGCACCGATTTCCACATGAAATCGCCATAAAAGCTCCAGGTGGTAATAGATAGTCCATTGATAAGAGATAACCGGATGCCCGTATCTTATATTCAAGCCACATAACACAGTCGTGTATGCTGACAGATTCATCACGGGAAATTTTCGGGTAACTTTCCAGTCGCCAAACTGTGATATTTAACGTCCAATCGGTTACGAGAATGTTTATGGAGGCGGAGTTATATAGCGATTATTATTTTTGATTGACGTCGGTCACAGAGTAAGCGTTTATCGCAGGTTTATTAACAATGAATCACAGTTGTAGCATTAATACGTGAAATAAAACCGGTAAATAAAGCAGTACATTAAAGGCGGTTTCGGGCATCATCATCACACCTATTTACCGTACTGTAAACAATCATTAATTATGAGAAGTTAATTGCAATTGTTGAGCAGTGTAAAATTACTTACGGCGAGTAAGTTGTGAAAAACAAAACCCGTTAATAATGTGATGCGGTAACAAATTCAATCCAGTGCATGCACATTTTATCATGTCTATTTGTAGAACTGATTTACACCGTTTTTCTACAGCCACGTGATAATAACTAATCACTATGCATTAATACCGGTATGCCATGTAAAACCCGTGTTATAAGAAAGAGGGCAAAATTATTGCTGTCGTCTGCAATGACAAGTTCTACGCATGCAAAGCAAGACCCACCCAATCAAAGACCGGGGCATATCTGAAAGTTCTAACATTGTATACCGTTTGTGCCAGTGCATGAAAATAAATATAAATGAAAAATAAAAAACAATATGAAATTATTTGATTTCAGGTAACAAATAATTTATTTAAATGTGACTTCATTGATAATTTAATACAGTCATTGTTGATACCTATAGATTCATGATAATGATTATGTCGTTCATTGAGCAAATAAGGTTATAATGTGGGTTGTTATCGTAGTGCTGAAATTTGGCTACTAATTTTTTTTCCTTAGCGCCAACCTAGATTAATAAAACAAACCTGAAACTGTAATAACTGTTCTATACCATTTTCATTACATATTCTCACCAGAGATTGGCAGGCATTTGACAGCTATATCGTCAGGAAGAATATCCTTAATCCGATGAGCATTGGAGTCCCCAGCAATACGGTTCACTTTTCTCCTGTCTTGGGCACCTGAAAAATAAAAGGAAAATGCTTCCTGACAAAACGCTGCATCCTGTTCAAAAGAGCCTGCGTAATAAATCTACTAATTTATTATAAAAAGACAAGTCTTAACAATCCAAATACTACCTTAACAATACTATTGCAACAAGACTAATAATCAGCGATTTTCCTCCTTCTTTATAAAGTACCGGTAAACGGTACTTTCCCAATCGAGCGAAAATTCCCAAATTCCCAATCGGCATCTGAAAAAATCCCAATCGGCGTCCGAATTTTTTCTCAAAACGATCGAAAGTTTCGTAACAAAACCCAACTTTCGGCGAGCGAACAAAAAAAATTGAATAGTTGTGTGTAACCACGCGCTCGATTAATATCGGGTTTTATTATTCAGCGCGTTCAATCAATAGAGTCGTTACTGTTTGCGGTTCTTTTGTCAGGCAGTTTGACTTCGGTTTGAAACCTTATCGTAGTTTGAAATGCCCTCCAGCACTGCCTCTGTGGAAAGGTTGTTCAGTCTAATGAACAATCTTTGCACGACCAATCGGAACCGTCTATCACAGGACACATTGACAGCTCTAATGATGCCAGCAACTGAGTGATGATCAAACATCAAACATTGTTGAAATTTTCAAAAAAATGAAAGAGAGAGACATTGCTTTATAAGAGATTAAAACAACTATTAATTGATTTTGTGTCGTCTTTATAATATTTTGTTATTTATATCAACTTTATTACTTTAAGTAATGGTCATTAAGGCATGCCTGCAAATGATTATTTTAATGGGTATGTTCAATTAAGTTTGAACTGTATGATGTATTCAATAAGACCCAAACTTCACGACGCGATTTTCCCAATTTAAGGATTTCACAACTCGATTTTTCCCAATTTTGAGGTTTTCACGACTCAATTTTTCCCAATTGGACCGGTACGGGTACTTTTCCCAATTGGACAAGGAAAATCGCTGAATAAGGACGACTAAACTTGTCTTATGTGTGTCTAACTACACAAAAAGAATATAAACAAAACAGATCAATCACGCTTTAATAAAAATAAAGGTCACACAAGTTAAAAAGCACTAGTTTTCAATAATCAATAAGTGTCAAATTGCAATACACTGGTCAGTGTTCAGTGCAAATATCACTATGAACATGTCAAGTGTCAATTATTGCACTAGTGTGTAACACACTGTATGTGTTCAAATGCGCGAAGCAACTGTTTTTTAATAATTAGTATTAAAGTGTCACTCAAAATTGCAATCCACTGGTAAGTGTTTAGCTAAAGAAACTTCAGCGTACAGTTTATATAGTATTGACAGACCTGTACGCTGAAGCTAACCCCGTATCGAAAGTCAACCTGAGTCGTAACATATTTATGTCACGCTATAAATCAAAGAAAGCTCATTTTCTTGGATACATTTCTACATATATTGGTGAATGAATATAAATTACTGCATCGAGGAATATTTTAAGGTTCAAATGTTTCAAATGCATCTTACAATAGACGAAAATAACTCTCATCAGTCTGAAATTCACAATTTTGACGCCATTGTCGCTTTGTCACGTGACGAGTTTTTATTTGGATACTTTCGGATCGACCTTGACATTTTATGCTGAAATTGTAAACATTACTTTCGTTTTCTGAAATCTATTATTTGTGATTAACAACTTACGTCTGGTGGATTATTAAGAATGATTTCATTGTGAATCAGGTAGTTTTATATAATATTTACTTTGACTTTGTATTGACACTACAATTTGTTTACAAAATAAGCCAGAATAATTAAAATACCGGGAAATGTCATTCTGAATTTGAAAACACTTGAGCACATGGTTTGTTACTAAAAATAGAAATAACGTCATATGACCGTGAAATCTCGGGAGATTCGCATTTCAAGAAAGTCAGTCACATCGCTGTTTTTCTCAATATGTAAGAGCAGAATAGATACATTTTAAATGTTTAAGATAGTATTTTGTGAAAGAATATATCTTTTAAATGTGAAAAATGTCAATCTATCCAATCAAGTGGTTGATTTGGGCCAACAACTGCATTTTAAAGCTGTTTTGGACCGGTCTTTGTTAACTGTCAACTTTTCGGGAATTTCTGGTTGACTTTCCTAATGGGGTTGGTCCATAACTATAAAGTCGCGCCAGTCAAAAATCATAAAAAGCGACATTTAAAGTTATGGTAGCCAGAACTAGTAAGTGTTCAATCAATGCACAGTCACTATAAACACATCAAAAGCGTCAATTATTGCACTAGTGTAAAACACACTGTAAGTGTCCAAATGCGCGAAGCACGTGTTTTTAATAGATCACAAAATGGGTAATAAAACACACACAGTTGAACTTAAGGTGAAAAGTAAACACAAATCCTTCGTTCACTCACACCGAGTTACTAGGACTAGGTCGCGAAAATGAATGTCACTTTGAATTATACACTTTACAACGTCGAAATACACCAAATCACAATTAAAAGATAGCTATTGCAAGTTCAAAAACAAAACTGAAATATATAAGCGCCGAAATGACTTCTTGATCTCAAAACAATGTCACAAACGTATACAATACCGGATCTCAACCGTTTGAAAGCTCGTGGGCAATCAGAAGGGGAGATTATTCCAACGATGTTTTTTATTGTTTCTCCATTCGGTACCCCTCGCACGTTATTTGATTACGCTTTCTTCATATATGGTCATATTACACTCATTCATAACGTTTATTTATAGATGTTTGTGTTGTGACATATATGGTTATGATTACCATATAAGGTAAAGACGGCCATGGACCAGAGTCGCTCTGCTAGGCATGCAAGTGTATATTGTTGGGTTACCATATATTATATAGTAAATTATTAACAGCTTTGTCTGTGTTTACATATACTATAATTAATTCTAACACGGCACGCGACTTGTTTTCCAAAGACAAAGAATGAAATCAAGTGTGGGTTATTCTGCAATAAATTATGGGCGGAGCTTAATGTTTCGAAAAAAGTTCCGAAAAAATAAAGAAAATATTGCAGTAAGTTGCACGTGCTAAATCCAGCTCTTAAAGAAATGTAATAAATGTAACATGTATATAAATGTAATGAAACAACAAATTGTAAATTTGATGAAAAGTAGCATAACCACGCCTGCAAAGAATGTTGTTTGTTAAGAAACGTAATTAAGAAAACATTTATAGCATTTCAGCTTTTCAGTAGCATCAATAAACGTGACGTCATTAAGTTTCTACGATTTTTGTTCTCTAATGAAAGTGACGCCATTTGCAAAATATTTATGAATGAAAACGACGTCATGTGTTTATACAATTCAATGACGTCACTAAATAGTGAACTTTGTACTAAGAAGGGCGGAGTATTGAAAAATATTGTTCACGTCCAAAAGCTTGAACCAAATCAAGCAGAATCGTGTTAGAATCGAAATAATATTTTTCTATGATGGTTTGTTGTCGAATAACCCACAGTAAGGAGTATAGATGCGTGTTATCAAATCACTCGTGCTTTGTAATGTTTGACTGAATAGATATAATCACGATTTCATTAAGTTTATTAGCTCGGTAAACACATTTTGCTCATAGCTAACAAAACTTAGAGGTGAATAATAAAACTGTAAGAAAAAATAATGAACTGATGATGATCCATGTATTGAATTATTATTCTGAGGACGAGTTGTTGTTTTTTACATTATAATAAGGTTAGAAAACACGTTATTGCTACAAAAAATAAAACGTATGCATAAGAAATTTTTACAAGAATATAGAATGTTTATTTGAACACGCCCACGCATAACAAACTAAGAAACACACCGCCAGCTTGCAAACTGTATTATAATTATAAACTGTGTCACTATTCGAAAAAATATAGACTAATAAATAATAAGATAATTTATTTCAATAACTTGAATTATTTGCAAAAATAAAGTTCTTTACGGTGTGATTAAATTGTGTCCAGCCCTTGTATAAACCCCTGAAAACCCCGTTGATTCTGCACCCTGATTCTGATGTTAACTGATTGACATGCTTGCATGTTTATGTTAAATAGCTTCACATACAGTTTCACAAAAAGGTACTGTTGGGTGTATTGGCATATCTAAGTAAGAAAGAGTCTGTACCTTTGATTCTATGTACTATTCTAATACAACCTTTCTAGATTGGTATCAAGTGTAATACGAAAAGTACGGAATCCGGCTAGTGCCATCTATAATCTCGCACTTCTTTAATCAAGGGCGACACTAGACACACGAAGCGATACTTGATCTTTTTCTTGTCAGTCGCGGCGACGCACGGTATTTTTCTTGACAGTCGCGGCGATACTTGATCGTTTTCTTGACATTCGCAGCAGGTGTGTCTAGTGTCGCGTTCAAAGGGCGACATTAGACACACGAAGCGATACTTGATCTTTTTCTTGACAGTCGCGGCGACGCACGATATTTTATTTTTCAAATATCGCCCATATTATCCGAATCTCGTGTATTGCGGTCTAATTTCAGACCGCGAGACTAGAATACTCCATATTTTTCTTGACAGTCGCAGCGACGCACGATATTTGGACTGTTCAAATATCGCTGTAATAATATCGCCTGTCAACTGTGCGGTTTTTTAAACGGTGTTACAGTAATTGTTAACCATTTATTATTAATATTGTTGCCATCGACACACTTATACAAGATTATTCTAGCATTAGTAAACCGAGTACAGATTAATTATTTTTATAATAATTTTGATATATATTGACAAGGATATATGTTTAAAACTATCCAGAAATTTAATCAATGGGGTAAATTTCTATTAATTTTAAGATAATATATCATTATTATCTGTATCACTTCCAATAGGATTGCAGATTTAAAGATAACGTTAAACTTCAAGTAAGACGGCAATAGGAAACCAGAAGATTTCTTTTCATACATGTGTAATCATCATTTATAGGTTATCCAGATTATTGACGAGCAACGTTAATGTCCAGTCTATTGATACATTAATTAGACGGTATTTTTTGTTGCTGGTTTTGTTTTATCTTTTAAATACCTTTTATGATGCTCAATTAAATAAATTATTGGCATAAATAAATCTGCATACAGTGCAAACAAATTTTTATAATATTCATATTTGCTAACAAAAACGATTTTGAAGGGCGAGACACGTTTGTTTCATATTGCTTAACAGGGTACAATATATAATATAAATGTCTATTATATAATTATATTCAGTTAAAGTTCACACTGTTACTTTTGTGCATGTCAAATATGATTTAAACAAAAGCACGTAATGCACGTTGAACCGTAGAATCGAACAACTAATAACTTAACCTTGGGAACTCAGTCTTATATTCAAAATCGTTATTCCAAGCGATTTTCCTATCATCAAATATACGTTTATATAAAATATTTATGTAATATTAAATATTTATTTATGGCCAGATTGAAGTATAAGAAGCGACACTAGACACACGAAGCGATACTTGATCTTTTTCTTGACAGTCGCGGCGACGCACGATATTTTTCTTGACAGTCGCGGCGATACTTGATATTTTTCTTGACAGTCGCGCCGACGCACGATATATTTAACACGATATATCGCCCTTGAGTAGGTAGCCAAAAAGGCGATATATCGTGTTAAATATATCGTGCGTCGCCGCGACTGTCAAGAAAAATATCAAGTATCGTCGCGACTGTCAAGAAAAATATCGTGCGTTGCCGCGACTGTCAAGAAAAAGATCAAGTATCGCTTCGTGTGTCTAGTTTTGCCCTTTGAACGCGAATTGATA